>NC_056607.1:12580517-12745517 GCF_018340385.1 Cyprinus carpio | reverse complement strand
GTGCACCTACGCAGCCAGTGTCTCATACGACCTATCCAGAAACCCTCCTTTCATCTACGGTTTGCCCAGTGATGTAGACCACGGGTACGGATGGTCCATCTTCTGCGCATGGGTCAGTCTGGGCCTAACAGTGGCATCAGGTTGCATCTGCACAACTTATCCATTCCTGAGCCGCACAAAGGCTCTTCGCTCCAAAACGGCAAGGGAGTCGTCTGTATGAGTGCCCCCTGGTGGCCTGGAGGACTAAGCAAATCATTAATCAGCACTTGGCGCTTTAGTAAAATGGATTCAAGTGGGACTTCATGCTGTATGGAGCTGTTTTGAATGTCTTGTAGATTTCAGATACCTTCGTTGGGCTCATGAGATGTATCAGTGTTAAACAGAACAAAACTGTTGCATTTCCTGTGTGTCTTCTACACACATTTGCTTACACACACACGTTAAAAAAAAAAATATTAAAATACACACAAATATACAGTATGTGTGAATATAATGAACAAAACCTTTGATTTGAAATGGGTATGTGTATGTTTGTGGGTCGTTGTGATGCAATCATTCTCTGGATCAGGTGAATATTCTACACACTAAGGATCTGAGCCACAGTTTTTTATGCAAACCATCTGAAATTCAAATGATTGCTCTGATCATGGTCAGTATTATTTTTTATTATGTGATTAAAGCATATTGGTTTCCCTACCACTTGCAAACGGATACAAGTTGACTAACCATTGGCCTAAGAGCTGACATGTCAAATGAAAATATCAAACAGCTAAAGAAATCAATCAGGGATGAACAGGATGCTTCATGTCAGCGCATCAGACAAATGTATAAAGGCATGATTGCATATATATCACCTCTGGGTAACAGCTAGTGGCTGATATTCAAAAAGATTGAAAATTCAAAGAGACACAAGAAGTCTTGAGATCTAAGACGTGGATATGCAAATTTGTGATTGGATGAAATGTCTCTGAAGATTCAGGACTTGAACGTGGCTGTCACTAGCAGTGCAATCGTAATACGGCAGCATGTTTTAAGTGGATGCTCTCGAATCTACCAGTCTCGCTAATGAAAGGCCTCTCATGACATCACGTCATTGTTGAAAATACAAGTCCTTCCGTTCCACACGAAGCGACCAGGATTATATTAACTGCTGGATATTGTTTTCCAAACTAAGCCAAAACAGTAACATATCCCTGAAACTGTACTGTTTGCCTCAAAACATCTGTTGTGTTCCTGAAAGTGTATTGTAATTAAAATATTATCATGATGAAATAAAGATCTACGAAGAAACCATATTGTTTCGTGTGAACTTAGGCAGTATTTGTGCTTAGGCTGATTTCACCTCTCATAACAATTGGCCATTATGCACGGCTCAAGAAAAGCAGTTTTTAAATTAGCAAAAATCGAAGTAAATAAATTATTAATGTAACCGAGTTGTTGATGATATAAGCTTTTAAATTGAGGGCAGTGGTGCTGCAAAACCAGAAACAGTGATATTTTGAAGTATTTTTGTATGTATATGTACTGTATTATTAAAAAAGTTTCTAGTTTCATTTTAGTTTTAGTCATTTATGAGCTTTTGTCATTTTAATTAGTTTTTATCAATTCTATTTAGCTTAATTTTTATTTCAGTTTTAGTATTAGTAATATACAGTAGTACTTAAACGTCATACATATTTACATTTTTTAATTGCCAAGGCAACAACTCTAACTTTCATTAAAAGGCTTAAGTTTAATATATATATATATATATATATATATATATATATATATATATATATATATATATATATATTAATTTTATCTCAAGACTTTAAAAGTCATATAATTTGAAATTAATGACAAAAAAAAAATAAATACAAAAAACGATGACATAGCATACAGTATATAACTTGTTCTAGTTATACTCAGTTCTATTGTGCTAAATGTTTTTAAAGTTGCTCTTTGTTTTTTATTTAATACTTATCCAGTATTCACAAATGGCAGGAAAAAGCCATGAAAATATTTTTGCATTATTCTAAATTAGATATGCAGGATTCGTTCTCATATTAGTTCAAAACCAGGACTGTCCATTATTCTGACACAAGGGGGCGCCAAATTATCATCAATAAACACACAGACGCTTGCCTAAACTCTGAATTTGATTGTGTTTTTGTTTTTGTTTTTTTTTGTTTTTAGGTCCTAATCTTATATTTTGTTGTGGTGGGGAAGTGGGGGCCACACACAGCAATAATATATTGCGCATTAATAATATATTGTGCATATATTGTCTTCTGTTGAGTGTGCCACACACACACGCACAATAATAATAATAATAATAATAATAATAAAAAAAATAAAAAAAAAATACAAAACTCAATTGTTGAAACAATGTTATAAATAAAAAGGTTGTATTATCATACAGATAACATTAATAAAAATGAAACTTACATGTACTAAGCACTCGCACAAGCGAGGGAAAACTACTTCAATGTATCTGTATAATGTACTGTAAATGAGGCTGGGGTCCGAGTGACTCGTGCTGGAGTAGATACACAGTGCCATCACCCATGTGTGCACAATGATATGTCCTGACCAAAAATGAGTGAAAATAAAGGGGGGAAAAACAGATTCTACCAGTGTGCACGTGTCCTCAAAAGGGTAAAAATAGTGAAGCATCCTGAATTGTCTATTTGAACTATATACAGAAAGATTAGTTCCCAGTATCACAGTTGACTTTCTATGTGAAATCATTTCTTTGTGAAATCTTCAAAATCACAGTCTTTTCTTCATGAAGGGAAGAAGTCGCAAAAACATTGGGGGGATAACATGCATTCATCATATAGTAGTAATAAAAGAATAAAAACAATGGATTCTGAACTTGCTTTTGTATAAAGTCAAAACATTTTCTCATGTTGAGAAAGACACAGGATTTGATTGTATGTACTAAAACTACTGGTACCTGAACTAGAAACATATGGAAACCTCAGAGTCCATGAAAAAAAATACAAGTTTGGACAAACACACAAACACATTGCAATACATTTTATATTACTTTTGACTATCCTCAGCAAGTGGCTTCTATAGGACATCTGTGGAGCTGAGCTAAGAGCCAGTGTCCCGTGGAACCAGGATGGAAGGTGGCACAGCATTTTTCTCTTAGGCTTAGGATTGTTTTTAGGTTACTTGAAAACACTGAATACACTGAACTGTGTAAATCCCAAATAAAAGCTTAAAATGCTCACAAATCTACATTTTAAAGGCCTAAAATCTGAAAAAAAGTCTTGTGATGCCATTCGTGGTTTAGAAACACCCGTTTGTAGCTTCAAAAATGCACTATTTTCATCTTTTACCACAGATTTTGAGTTTATTTACGATACGATTTCTGCTTGTTGAACATTCCTCTCCTGCAAAATGTTTCAAGTATATGAATGAGATTTAAAATGATAGTGATCTTTAAAGTATTATGTGACCAGAGGACCAAAATGTTTTTCAAATGTCATTCGTTTTTGTACCAAAAAAAAAGACATTTGATGTTATTTGAATCAAATCAAATCGGCTGTATTGTCATATTAAAGATTTCAGGTTTCAGTCTTAAGCTCAGTATCAGTCAACCAAATCAATAACATTTCCATACAATTATTTTCCTGAAATCTTATGAAAAAATATGTAAAATGGAAAAAAAAAAGCTTTAGCTCAACAGCAGAAAATGTGTGTATTCATGCACATAAAACATAATTGACAACACATAAAACACCTGCGATCTTCTACGTCTGTCTTTTGAACCCTTTCCTCATGTCAGTCCTATTCATGAGGATTTTAACGATGGCATCCTGTCATTTCTTCCCTTTTTAAAAACCCTTGATGATGCAATAGGCCTCCATGGAGGAGAAGATGATGTACATCAGCCAGAGACTGAAAAACAATGTTGTGGTGAGGATTTTTGGAGTCTGTGGGCCACCCAGTTCCCCTCCGATCTCGGGCCGGCGGCGGTACATGAGGACGGCAATACAGATGAAGGCAAAGATTGTGAACAGGGTGACGGAGAACGCCAGCGTGCCGGGGTCCACGTGGAAGTACTGGCCTTGTGACTGGTGAAATATGGCAGCAATGGACCAGGCCACTCCAATGCCCAGAAAGACGTTCACGGCGTTGCTGCCCGTCACATTGCCGATGGAGGCGTCAGCGTACTGATCCTGGATGGCTGCCACTTTACTAGCGAATGTGTCTGATTTTTAAGAAGAGAAAGACAGAATGAAAGAAATATTGTCAGGCTGCAGAAATAGGCATCAGTAAATGGATAACCTTTGAATGAATCATTGTATGAAATCTGTAAACAACATGTTCAGCTCATATTTTGACCAAAATTCCTTATTAGTAGCAACATTGACAACTTTTTTAGGATTCTTTGATGTACAGAAAGTTCAAAAGAATAGCATTTATTTGAGATACAACTTTGTTTTACAATTATTGTATTTTAATACTATAATATGTTCTCTACTGTCACTTTCAATAATTTTGATGCATGTTTGCTGAATAAAAATTTTAGTTTCTATTTTTAAACGGGACCCTTTTCTATTCTAACATGACAATGCTTCTGTGTATAAGGCAAGGTTCAAAAAGAAATGATTGATTCAGTCAGTGTGGAAGAACTTAACAGGTCTGCAGAAAGCCAGGTCCTTATCCCTGCTGAACACCTCTGGTGTGAATTTAAATGCAGACCTTAAGCCAAAAACTCATCACCAATGACTTGTACATACACTATATGGACAAAAGTATTGGGATACACCCTTCTTTATAACTGAAAAAGGCACATCCAAAACTGTGGCAACAAAGATGGAATCATTCATGTATTTAAAAATTGTATTTCCAACAGTTTTGGAAGTTTCTGAAATGACTGTACACATACAGTATGTATAAGTCATTGGTGTTTGGTGATGAGTCATTTCTTTTTTTCAATCATTACTTTTTGAACCTTGCCTTATACACAGAGGCATTGTCATGTTAGAATAGAAAAGGGTCCTGTCCAGACTGTTGCTATAAAATTAGAAGCACACAATTCCCTAGAATATCATTATATGTTTAAACATTAAGATTTGCACTCATGGAGATTACTAAAGTAGTCAAACCTGTTCATTAGAAGGGGATGTCTCTATACACACACACACACACACACACACACACTATAAACATCATTACTAAAAACATAATAGAAAATAATTTAAAAAAAAAATTATTTGGGTGTGAAATGTGACTTAAACATGTTTTCAAATACCTGGCACAGAGGTTCCCAGTGCCACAAACACAACTGCAGTTACAGAGTCTTTCAGGCCAATAGTACATCCAAAATGGGATGCCAGGTCTCCAATGAACGCAGTGAGGACGCCAATCATGAGGATTGACACAATGAAACATGCCCAGCCATTCCAGTAATCAGTGGGTGGCACGATCGCAAACAGAACCTTCCAGAACACAGTCAGGAAGTGCATGACGTAGTCAAAGCAAGATGGCATCTTTTCTTCCCCACACTCATCATCATCATCTCCCCTAGGAGGAGAAAAAAAGGAGAGGAGATTTGAATTATGGATTGGTTGTTTGTTTCCTGTGAAGAGACAGGCTGTCCTCTTACTCCAGGGAACATCAGTGTGTGATGAGCATATCACTGTTACACAGAATGGCTGACACCAGTCAAATCTTATAAATCAGAGGAGGCAGAGGCTCTGAAGCTCTGAAGTACCGGAAGTCCAGTACCATCTGTGTTTCACCAAATATCACACTAATTAAAACTTCTTATATCAAAACATTAAAAGATTTATTTCAGGCAAAGAAAAAAAAACTTGTGCAGTGCAGTTCATGCCAGGTAACTATTTGAAAAATTAAGGTTGGAACAATAAGAGTACTATATTGTAAAAGTAAAGGGCATTATTAGATGCATTACCAAACGCTGTGTCAATATTTACACTGGCCCTGGTAAAAAAAAAAAAAAAAACTTATAAATTATTTTCATTGATTTTTCAAAATAATAAAAATGATTTTAAAATGATTTTAAAATGGCAAAATCCATATTTACATAAATTTTATGCATTCATAAGTTATGTAAACATAATTTACATAATTTATATTTCTAATGTTTACTATTATTTGCTTAATTATTTTATTATTATTTAGTGAATTGTAATGAATTTAAATTTCTAATTCTATATCAACATTTATTTTACATATATACATTAATATTTGAATACAAATATACTTGTTAAAAAGTATTTATTAGTTTACAGTTATTTAATTATTCACAGCATTTTAATACACTATTGTGCATAGTTCTTTAATGTATAATATTGACAAGTAGTGCAGTTTTTGTAAAGCCATCAGCTGTTAGTAATTTGACAGTCACTGCTATGATTGACTACTGTATATGTTTCTGTCGGATAGAAACTAGTGCTAATGTTTTGAACGAATGAGTCAATTTGAATAAGGTTTGCTGTGTTTTGATAGAGTTAGTACATGTAGAAAAAAGGGTATTCAGTATTTTGAAATTTTAAAATGTGGTTTTGGCAAGAAAATGAACTATTTGGCTAATTGTGTGATGTAGGTGTGTTGCTGTGTTAAGAGTTTAGAAAAAGTACTTTAAGCATTGGTAAACGCTTGTTAGCAATTGAAAAAACTAATATTTTCATCAAATGTTACGTTTAAGTGTGCAAGAATTCAGGTGCGAGAGCAATGCAGTCTTTAAAGAGAAAAAGATCAATGATTCTTTTACATAATACAGTGTCATCATAACAGGGGAAGTTCATTTTGGTTCACAACTGGAGTGCTGCAGAGTAAGTCAGCCTTCTATAAACCAACTAATGTCTAATTATGAGAAATATTCCCCAGGAATTTAGATTATGATCTTCCTCCCTCTCTCTTTCTCTCTCCTCTTGGATCAGGCTGCACTAACAAGCTCTGTCTGCTTCAGTCAAGCCTGTCAGAATGAGTGCTTGTGTATGTGTCTGACTGTATATGTGTGTGTGGCAAAAGACACTTGCGTCCACACATTCCTTATTAATATGCTGTGCTACATGACAAAAGACACTTCAAAAACCGTGCAGACGGAGGGTGAAAGCAAAAGGCCTTGACATTTTAGAGATGAGAATGGCATGGCTTGTGTTTGGTTATGCTTGTAGTGAGCTTGACTGATGGCAGAAGAATTCTGGGTAAAAAACAAACCCATAAGAAACACACAAATGTCTTTTTGTTGTTGTTTTTTCCCCTGTTAAAGACGGATTTGCTCTTAAAAATCATAATTATTGCACAACTAAACGTAAGAATTATAATATGAAATTAAGACATTATGAATGCAACAGTATTTGTTACCTACTCAATACTGAGATTAACAGGTTCTTGGAAACTCCAAATTTATACTGAGAGCCGTCTGCTCATGAGAAAAAAAGCTAATTATGATTATCTTCTCTCTCCGGCACTGCTATGATTGACACTCTGCAGTTTTGATGAAACATTTAATTGCACTTCAGTCTGGCTGCAAGCAGGCATTCAGCACCAACACATTTTAAATTGCAATGGTGCGCTAATTAAAGATATGTGGCCAAATTAGCACAGTGATTGAGCAGCAATTACAACATGCCTTTCAGAGATGAAACAGCAAAATAGCCGTGTTTTCTAGCATTCCAACTGTCGAATCTGTCATGTCAAGACTACAGAGGGTTGTGCAATGATTGTGTTTACCGTATGTAGAGACTTAATGGAAAAAAGGACAGCATTTTCTCAGTGACTCACCTGAGCTGACAGTGATGGCCTCTACAAACTGGTCTCTCCAACTGTTAGTACCGACCAAAAGGGCCAAGTTGGTCTTCTTTATAAGTTTGTCGACTGTGCTCTGGAAGGGGTTAAAATCATTACAACACTGATAACAAAATGTAAAACGTTTAATACTTTACAAAGGCTCATTTGCTAACATTAGTTAACGTGAACAAACAATTAATAATACTTCTACTTCATTTATTATTTCTTAGGGAATGTTAATTTCAACATTTATGATTATTTTTATGTATTTTTTTGTTAACATCAATACACTGTGAACATGAACAAAAAACAATTATGTTTTTATTAACAAATATACAATTATTTATATCATTGTAAGTTCTTGTTAGTTACTACGTTACCTAATGTAAACAAAAGATGGTAGTGTTTAATAATAAAAAAAAGTCTATCACTGACTTTCTTACATGAAACTCAAAGGTAAAAACTTTGAAAAATGTCACTATTGCTTAGCATACAATGAAAGGGATTCCAAAAGAGCATAAAAACAATGTGAAAATGGCTTTTGGAATTAGAATTTTTTTCATTTCAAGAATGTCCATTTTTGTCTGTTCATTTTCAGATATTTCTTTAAGATATCACAAGTAACAGAATAAAGTGCATTCAAGGAGAAAATTTTAAAAAACTGATAACAGTAGATTTTCCAGATTAGGAAAAAGATTTCCAATAAAGGTCTTCCTCTAGTGCAGCCAGCGAGAAACCTGCCAGCCAGAATCCAAAATCGTATTCATTACAGCCCAGAAACTGATTTGTCTGGACGGCATCGGCTTTCGATTATTAAGGTTGTAGTGAGTATTACACCAGCAGAACATCATAATTCTGTGCAATTCAATCCAATCTTCAGGACACGAGGAAAGCATTTCGCTTTGAGGCCGAGCAAATTAACCTGACAGATATGATGAAAACTAATAACCCCTCTGATGCACAGAAGCAGTGCAGGAGAGAACCGAAGAGGTGAATTAGAGATGGAAATGGACACTGTTAACGTGTATAAAGTGACAGGCAGTCTGAAAGGTTGCGGTAATAGCTCTGCCCATGTCTGCTGTATCTGAAGAGCAATTAAAGGTTGAATGGTCTCCAGCTGCGGCTACTTCAGCAGGACAGGATAGCATTGCTCATGTCCAGATGCTCTGTCATCCTCTCATTTATGCTTCAAATGCCATCACCTGACCTCAAAGTAAATGCATGTGTGAACACAGATGGGTGTCTGAATGCATTTCTCATGACAGATTCTTCATGAGCAGAAAAGGTACCTTAAACTCGTAGGACTCCTCAATGATTACTTCAAGTTTCACATGTTCACCCAGTGTCGGGCGACCCATTTCAGCAATACGCCTCTCATCCTTCTCTTTTTTAGTCAGGGTCTCTTCTTCCCCATCCTCTGAGAGAGACAGACATAGCAAGAGAGGAACAGAAAATTTGATGAAAAAACAAAAAAACAAAAAGATGGTAAGTAGCAGGGAGTCTTTCATGAAATTTATAAAAGCATTGGCTCGCTCACATGACGGTACACATTTCCAGTGAACAAACATGTAGACTTGTACGATTATGTCATTCGCAGGGCAGGGTATAAAAAAAGCCATAACATAACACATAACATGCGTGAGAATGCAATGCTGTCAATCTGGACTTGAAAACATTTTTGAAGGTGTGGACCAAGGTTTAAAATGATAAAATCATTACTAATCTAAAATAATGAATGGATCATTGATAAAAGATATTTAAAGGAACAGTTCGCCCAAAAAAAAAAAAAGTGCTGTCACTCCCAAAGTCGCTCCAGCCCACTATTATTTTCTTTCTTCCGTGAAACTCAAAAATAGATCAGAATGTCCAAACTTCTGATTTCCATACAAGGAAAGTGAATGGGGGGAAAAAGGGACGGTTGAGAAAAAAAAGTCAGAAATGCATAACTATTCCTTTATATGTGGCCCAGTAGTGCACAACACAACAAAATCTGCACAGCATAGCAAAATTGCCATAACACAGTGCATAGGACTAATTTTATTGTGTTGTGTTAATTTGTTGCGGCTTGTTTCCATTGTGTTGTGCTAATTTTGTCGTGTTGTGGCTCGTTTCTTTAGTGTTATGCTAATTTCGTCGTGTTGCAGCTTGTTTCCGTTGTGTTGTGCCCTACTGGGCCGCAGTACCTTTAAGATAAGACAATAAAACAATTCCACATATATCTATCAGCATGTTGCATTGATTAAAAACACTTTTCAAGTGATTTAAATGCATGCGTTTAGTTACACTAATGGGCTGATGATCTATTATGACTGTTTATATCCTCACAATCGCTTTATGAAACAAGATGTTGGGTTAATTTGGCTCAAACATACACACACCATATGAGATCACACATCTATAGTGATAAAAGGAGAATGTATTAAGGAAAAGAAAGAGAAATGGATGGAAAGGAGAGGAAGTGGATACCTGTGATGCTGATAATGTTGAAGGGGATTGGTTTGTCTCTACCCTGCACTTTCCGGTACACATCCCTGTCTGATGAGCCCAAACACATTAACTGAACAGTGTTAGCACAGATTCTAACAGATCTATGCAGCTTCATCTACGATGGTGCACAACTAAATAAAGTTTTATAAAGTAGATGACAAAATGTCAGATGATCACTTGAGAGAACAGCGCAAATACATATTGCCTCTTTGATATATTATAATTTGATAGACATTACAGTGTACAAAGTATACACACACACATATAATATAAAAAGTATAATAAACAAAATTAATGAAGTCATTTAATAAAATAAATAATTACATATTATAATAAAATATATCAAAAAGTAATTAATTGAGGTTAAATGGAATATTTGTAGGCCTACAGTTTTAAAAATGTCATAAAAAGGTAAAACAAGTCATAAAGGCTATAGATAATGAACACTCCTGCAGTTTTATGACACCACGAAATCAACTTCTAGTATGTAAAATCAACCACAGCTTTGCCTGAATAGAATTCATTAAATTCTTCTACCTGACATCTGCTAATTTTAGTATACACTGTTCTCTCAGTGATGAAATTTTTCAGCAACAGACACTCCTTGGACACAGTATTCAAAGTGTAAATTTTTTTTTAGAATCAATGTGCATGCTGTCACAGTTGAGCGAGTTTGACAAGACAAGTTACGAAAGCACTGACACGTTAGCTTACGGCAGACTAGCTATGCATTCTCATTAGGAACCAGCCCGTTTGCCTTTGGGAGTAATGCTAATAATGGTTACTGGATAGATGACAGTGGGTTGTGTTGTTGCTCATCACACAATGTTTTTTTAAACTTTGTGGCATGCAGCAAATGTGGCATTTCAAAACAATCAGCATATTCTAGCAGGTTCAGGGCACTGCGACAGAAATCAATCTTAACTTAGTGCTTTGTATACAACTTAAAAATTAGACCGTAATAATGTTTTAATTGAGTGCACAGGCAAGTTAGTTTCAGAAATTGAAGTTAACATGTTTATTTGCTATTAGAGACATGGCCTGTGTCTGAAACCTGGTAAATATTCATAACTATAAAGAAGTTTGTTCGTTTGTTGTTAGTTTGGCGATTAGTTGTACAGGCCAATTCACACTGCACTGACAGACGCCGACCAACGTAGATAACCATATTATAGTACATCACTTCTCAGTGTTCAACCTTAGTGTTCTTAGTGTTTAATCAGTGAAAACAAGCTCCAAAAGACACTGATCAGACAAAACCTTTTGTCAAATATTATCTATAATTCATAATAATACTTATTTAATTACAAAACACAAATAAATGCTACAAAATTTTGATTCAGTGTATTTTCCCCCCATTTATGAATCAATTTCTGCCAAAAAAGTAGCACTGTAGTCATTATTTTCAGACAAAGCCATGACAAGCAAAAACAAATCCCTATAATCTACTTGACTGGTCATGTAAAGTATTTTTACTGTGAAAGTTGCTTAACAGGAAAGAAAGCCAAGCATATTAGACACTTAGTATCTATCTCTGGTCCTATTTGAGTAAATGAGCCTATCAAGCAAACACACCAAGCCTCTAGTTTACACAGTGGGACAAACAAAAGCTCCAGCTCATCATCAAGCAAACCAGTTACTAAACACACCCAATGTTATATTTAGTCTTCAACTATAGGTGAAAAGTAACATTTAATCTCTTACCATAAAGCTTCTTATCTATCAAAGAAAAGATTATCATAAAAAAGATTAAATCTATGAGTCAGAATTCATTCACATGGTTAGCTAAGCAAGTTAGCTTAGGTAGCTTGTAATGAGTTAGCTGAGCAGTTCCAGTGAAATATTACTGTACCTGTCTTCACGAATCCACCTAAAATCATAAAAACACAGCACAAATGATCTCACTCTTTGTTCATTTCATGTTTTACAGATTTTAATAACGATAGAAAATTATGTTGGTATAGGCCCAAATGTATGTGTAAATACGTGTTAGCATAATTTGATTGTTGGCTATGCTGTTTGACCAGCTTGACCAGCACCAAAACAATATTACCCAGCATATAAGTAGCATGGAAGTCAATTAGCAACCAGCATGGAAAGCATGGAGAGTGAAAAAGGAACCAGATTACATTTGAACAAAGAGCTTGTACATATTAACAAAGCTGAACATTTTCAGTGATTTACAGAAATAAAGAGCAGTGAAAAAAAGAGACAGCTTACCAAATTCATGCAGCAACATAGCTGATGTAGACAAATGAAGAAGAGACAGGACAAAAAGAAAAGAAAAAAATGGAGATAAAGAAAAAGCTAAATTATTATGAATGAGCCAAAAGAGTAACACAGACAGGGTTGGTGTGCAAGAAATTTGTGTTGCTAAATATAGACGACTCCCAGTGGGACTGGGGCTCAGAGAAAGCCTCTGAAATCTGACTGTGAATTCAACAGAAACTAGTGGAAATCCTCAACATTGAAAAACAGGGGAGTTCTGAATACAAATTATACCCCATTACATTATATATTGAAACTGGTTCTTTTCAGTGTTTTTTTGTGAAGAAGCCTCATTCTTGCCAAGCATGCATTTGATTGAATACAAAATACACTAAAAATAAAAACATTAATACAATTTAAAATTTAATTGTATTTAATTATTAAATTTAATATAATTACATTTATTTGTCAATGTTATAAACAGTTGCGCTGCTTATCTCTGATGTTTACCCCCCAGGATTCTTTGATAAAAAGAAAGTTCAAAAGGACAGCATTTATTTGAAATATAAATCTTGTATAACAATGTAAAAGTATTATCTGCCACTTTTGATTAATTTGATGTCGCTGCTAAACAAAAGTATTTTCTAACTTTCTTACTTTTCTTAATTTCTTAAAAGTACATTCTTTTAAAAAAATCATACTGACACCAAATGATTGAACATTAGTGCACATAGCAGGACATTCAGTTGAACATATTCATTTGGTTTGATTACTTAATTAATTAATAACAATAACAATGTTGGATTAAGATAAAACAAATATATTGAAAAATTGATATAAAAAAACTCCAACATCTGAAAAAACTTATATCATATTGCTGAATTTGTCAGAAAAAAATATGAAATCTCATAGGCTCATGGAATTTGGCAAGAAACCCATATATCTGCTGCTCATTATGGTTTCGATTGTCCTTGCCTCATCCTGGCCTGAAGGAACGGCCCCTACAGCTTTAGTCCTGGCCAGAATCCTTACATTAAAAGTCAGCCAGTTATGCCTACTCTCTGAGAAAGCTCTTAACCTTCGGACAGGAGGGAACATGGGAGATAAATCCAGTGAAATTGAGCAGCAAGCAGGAAGAAAACGGCATTACTGCAACAGTAGAATGAAAGTAGAGGATCAGCTTTGAAGGAGGAGCGGAGGAAGGGAAAGACAGAAGTCAGAATAAAGGGCATCTGCAGAGACAGGAAAAGGCTCGTTTCACTCGTTTCTTTACTATTTTTCACCTGTCCATCCCCTCCTCCTCCATTCTGGTTCCTGCAGCTCTATGAAGAAGTTTGCATGCTTGTCATACTCCTCATGGTCAAGAATTTTAACCTTTATGGACTTCCTGTGGGGGGAACATAAAATCACATTTGAGGTATGAAGTGTGCTTGTGTGTTCAATTTTAGGCATATCAGATGCCTCTAAGCAGCAAGAAAATGAGCCAATCAAATCTATGAATAATTATGACACAAGCCTCTCTTTTCTTATTTGATTCGTCTGTCAATTTTGCTCCAGAATTCTGTAATGGAGAAATTATTATGCATCCCCCTCTTCAGAAGTCAAGAATTGCATAGAATCGGATCAAATTTTGGGTCACAAAAGACAACTGAGATAAGAGTAACTACATAAGATACTATTTTAAGCATAAGTAAGGTCTAGAGATGTTGTAGGTCAACTAACAGTGATTCTTTGGCCTGTTGGCTTTGCATATTATTAACACTCCCTGTTCAGCCCAGAAGATGGCAGCACACCGAGGCTGTTACAGGGCAGACGAGTCCCACCTTTTCTCTCACTCATTTCCACCAATTGTGGCTCTCCAATCTCCAGGAAGAAGTTCTTATTCTTTTCATACTCCTCGTCATCGATTATAATGATCTGAATAGTTTTGCTGAAAGAGAAAGAGAGAAAGAAAAAGAGCACAAGTTTGCAGGAATGAGAGGAGCACAAGGAAAGGCAAAGAGTGGAAGAACAGAGTAAAACATGCTAGAGAAATAACCAAAAGCAAAGAAAAGCTAAATGAAAGTATTTACGCAAAATAAAAAGTTATTACAATTTTAAAATCAAAGGAACAGTGCACTCAAAAAGTAAAACTGTCATCATTATTATTATTTTGTCTGTTGTTGTTGAACACAACAGGAGCTGACATGCAGGATATCCACAATGTTATTTTCCATATGTTTTTTTTTTTAATTAAAGAAATTATTTATTACAGAAGAAAATGTGATTCATTCCCTGAAGAAAATGTTAAAATCTTTGTGAAATATTGTGGTCAGTCTGAATGAACTGCTCATCTGCACACGCTGTGCACATTTATTATCTATCCATTGACTGTTTTATATGCTCACACTCACATTGAGCAGGATACATAAAATAATGTGAAAGTGTCAGGGGCAATGGAAAGCATTTGAAAAATGATCTGCAATCACAGCTGTGTTTACTGGAATATACTGGCTTAAAAGCCCTTTAAGTGCTTCTGTCTGGTTTTGAGAATAATACAACAACAGGCTCTCCCTCCATCTCCCTTTATTGTTACTTTTTAAAAATAGTATCACTTTACTATAACCATTACACAATGCACTGTAACAAGCCACTGCCAAATATATATATAATCTCAGTCCATCTAAGATGCAGATGAGTTTGTTTCTTCATCAGAACAGTTTTGGAGAAATTTAGTATTACATCACTTGCTCACCAATGGATCCTCTGCAGTGAATGGGTGCCGTCAGAATGAGTGTCCAAACATCTGATAAAAGCATCACAATAATCCACAAGTAATCCACACAACTCAAGTTTCAATCCTGCTTCTAGCTAAAATATGAGTCCTCTATCTATAATATTGGTTTCTCCAGTGTCATCAAGTCGCCAAGTTGTCTTGTCTGAATCTCATGAATGAAATATGCACAGATCAAGTATTGTTCACAAGCGAAAAACAGTCCAAAACAGCTCTAAACAAATATGGCGGTGGATTTTGATGTGCAAGGATAAAGGGGGATGGATTTTCACTGGAGAAAGCTTTATTATGAACTCACATTTTGACCAGAAGTGATGGTATAACATTAAAATGTTTCTTACAAAGACAACGTTTAACTTTACAAGACATTAATTGATGGACTGGAGCTGTGTCTATTACTTGTGGTTTATTATGACGTTTTTAGCAGCTGTTTGGAATCTCATTTTGACGTCACCCATTCACTGCAAGTGAGCAAGTGATGTAATGCTAAAATTCTCCAAATGTGTTCTGATGAAGAAACAAACTCATCTACATCTTGGATGACCAGAGGATGAGTACATTAAATTATAATTTTTGGGTCACCTATTCCTTCAGTAGGAAGGGTTTGTCTAACAGATATTTATGATCATGATATCCAATCATACAGAAATTGCTTAAAATTAGATTACGTCTTCCAGTTTAAGCCAGCACTTGCTATTCGTGTATGCAATGTGCATCAGCTAATCAGCGAACAGCCTGTGGGCGGTCAGTGGGCGTGTCATCTTAGGCTGAGACTAAGACAGAACAGACAGAAAGCTAATACACCTCCCTTGAAATACTCTCTACCTTCATCCAGGCATGTGCTCAAAATAAACCCTTCCTCCTGTCTGTGGGCATATAAGCTCCGCTTGTCACAAAGTCCTGAATTTTTCTTCCACCAGCACACCTCTGCTAGACAACAACACAGAGACTGAAAAAGCGTAGTGGGTGATTTTATGAAATGGGTGCCTCTTTCAGCGTGATAAGGTGATTTTTAAAGAACATCTGAATACGATTTTAAACATTCCATCAGGCAATTATGTGTGTCGAAGTGTTTGGAATTTCATCCCAAGCTAAATAATTATATTTTCAATACATGTTGGCATATAATTATGCATTCAGATTGTTGATTAGCTCAAGGTACAAAGTGATCTACAAACATTTAATTTCCAACTGTTCAATATACAAAATCACAGTAATGAAGTTGAAAATGAAAGATTAAACACAATGTTTATTAACAAACCATAAGAAAAGTGATAAAAAGAGGATACCTTAAACAAGTTTTTAATTATTATTATTTATGGAGTTTTCTTTTTAAAAATAATTTCCATGTATTTTTTTTTTAAACGTGTATATTTATAAGAGCAAGATAATGGATGGGCACAAGCTAAAAAGAGGCATTTCCATGAAAATATGATCTAAAATATAATCCAAAAATATATTACTTAACACATAGTAAAAGCTGGCATCGGCTACTTGTGACTGTTTACACATTAATATGTGAAGAACACAAACAGCATTCGTTTTGTAAAATGACCCTAGTATTTTCGAAACCAAAACCCTAGCCACTGTAATCTAGAATGCATTCTATAACATTTAATTTCATTTGGCACATAATTATAATTTTAATAAGTAAAGAGCAGAGAGGTTGCTCTTTTCCTCTTTCGTGCCAATAAGACTGTCCATCTGTCTTTCTGTGACTGACAGCCTGTAATGACTCAAACCACAGACTGATAAACTGTGACAAGAACAAAAAGGACAAATAGAGACAAAGGCCTGCAGATGGAAAAGAACACAGTGCCATAGTGTGTCTCTGTGTACATAGTATAGGTTTATGTAATAGTAAGGGCCCGGGCCCAGGCCCGGCCCCAAAGACATGCTAAACTGGATTGTATTATGGCTTGTTTAATGTGCAACAATGCCAGACAGTCTGTTTACATGATTTACTAAATCCTAACACTTTTCTTCTATCATAAGATGAAGTGTTTTTAAAAGTTTTAAAAGAATAGTTTACTTAAAAATGACTGTTACAGTATGTCATTATATAATCATTTCATACATCCTGAAATTAAGAACGGCTCAAATGAATGTAAGAATGTGCTCCCCTTTCTTACCCTTTTCCCCATTTGCCCTCTGATTCTATAGAAAGCAACATAAGCAGTCTGTCAGTTCATTTTATGGGACAATTCACAAGATACCATTCCCATGTTTGATGATATCCAGAGGTGCTTCTACTGCAGCAATGCTTACCAAATATGGAGAATAAACTAATGTGAAGAGCGGTGGATGCTTCCCTTATACACAATTTATTCTTACTTCCAGCTCTGACATTTTGCATACAACACCAGAAATGATTCTTGACTAAATGGGCAGAATACAGAAATTGATTTGCGGATATATAATAATAATGAAACCAGAAACAGAAATTTAAAGGATGTTTAAATGGATAGTAATTTGTTAAAAAAAATAAAAAATAAAAAAAAAACCTTCTTTCTTCTGTGGAGTTTAAAAAAGTTATTTTTGTTAACTAAAATAAAAACTATTAAAATGTGTTTCCATTAACTTAAATAAAGCTGAAATAAAATAAAATAGATTTATTAGATGTAAAAAATAAACGTTTTCATGGCAACTAACTAAAATAATAAATACATAAATAAAAATAAACAAGTTGTAGTTGAAGTATGCAAATAAAATAAAAATAATCTAAAGCTAAATGGATTTATCAATCAAAAGCAAATAAAAATGACAAAAACACAGACAAGTACTAAAACTAAAATCAAAAAGAAAACGGAAAGCATCCAAATAAAAAGCAAATTTAATAAATACTATATATTTTCAAGGCACAAATTTCAGTAAATAAACAATTCAATTGCTGTCTTTTCTTCCGAAAGCTATCATATGGCTTCAGTATTGTGCAGTATTGTGCATATTGAATATTGTGTAATATTGTATGTCCTTTAATGAGGCTTTTTGTCATTTTTGGTGCTTGACAGCGCCTGGTCACCATACAGTTTCAGAAGACTGCAGTTCAAACATTCTGCAAAATGTATCCTTTTGTGTTTCACAAAGAAAGTCATACACATTTGAACAACATGAGGGTGAATGAATGACAAAATGTACATTTTGTAGATAAAATGTTCCTTGAAAACCTTGTATTAGCACCTGCTATGTTGTTAACATCTTGTTTTAATTGAGCTGTTATGTGCTGTTATTTTGAATCATAATGGTTTGGAGGCATACAGTAAATGATATGACGTCAGCAACAAATATGACTTTAAGTGCTAAAGTCATAATATAGGCCTTTGGCTGTTGCTTTAATCAACAATGACCTTACGCTAGTGTGCTAACCAGTTTTATGACCAATTAGGAAGCAGGGTTCACTTCAGATTTTTCATAAAGGTTTGTTTAAGCAACTGTGTGTGTGTCTGTGTTAATATTTCAAGTTTGAGTAAAAAAGATGCCAGCTGGTTTTAAACAGGAAGGCAAGGACAGAACTAACCTGTAGCACGGAGCTCCATTTGAAAAATCACTGTGACACCGGCTTGAAAAAGCCAAAGACCCATTTTTGCAGGTTATAAAGCAAAAAACAATGGTGTTTGGTACAACCACAAATTGGTATGTAGCTCTACAGACAGACAGACAGACAAACAGATCCTTATATAATATTACTCAACATGCATATTCATGACACAGCAGGCATACATTTGAACAGTGTCAGTGCATTAAATTCATCAGATGGAAGTGATGTATAATCTGCATTCAGGAAGCCAGTTATATTTATTCTGATAACAAGGCATCAGTATGTCAGCTGAAGCATTAGAGCCGCATTGCTTATATTTACTCCAGTTATTCTGCTCCAAAGAAAAAGCAGAGATCCGTATAAATTATACAGAAAAACCAAGGTTAATGTAAACAGACATTGAAGGATAAATGCAGATTTATGTAATAATGTTTATAATATAATGTATTGTATAATGTACTGTATAATGATTAACATATTGCTAGTTTTATTGTGATGTCTTATACTGATGCCTGATGAAATATTGGTTAATGAAAGATAACCTGATCTTGAGAGTCTTCTGAATGATTTAAGAAGAGTCTGCAAACAATCCATATTCTTTCATTTAAGTGTTTCTTCTAGTGCGCTAAGTCAATATAGCACAGTTAATTAAAAGCATAGCCTGAGCTTTTAGCCTGTGTTTTTACTCAAAACACAGATGGTTTATGTTATTACACTCAGATGGTAGCATAAAAGTAATTAAGCAAAAATGAAATGATATATAGAATAATAGAAATAAATACTGCATTAATGCGGTTTAAAAAAAAAAACAACAAAGATGTAAAACGAGGCAAGAGAATTTTTGATTTAAAATATTTCATGTAATACTGAAAATTAGTGATAAAAAAGTAAAAAATGAATAACTAAATAAACAGAAACTCTATTTCCATGCAAAGTCTAGTGTTGTAAACTCCAAACCAGGATTATTATCGTTAATTTATGCTAAAACTAAAACCATGGTTATTACTTTAAATAAAATAAATACTAAACTAAATTAAAATCTAAAAAATTTTTCTCATTTCTCATTTTTGTTTAGTTTAAGCTGAAGTACTAAAATAACTAAAAACGTAAACTTAATAAAAATAAAAAAAAAAAACATTGAAGAAGCCCTATAATAAGACCAACAAAAAAACAACATAATTGCTAAAACTTAATAAAAAATAAAAACTAAATACACTCCAATAAAAAATAATAAATTTAATATGTCTATTAGAATAAATAAAATGTAAAACAAGCACTCTCAAAATAATGCCATAAGAGCTAAAATGTTAAACTAGGACTGCTTTTAGTGGCCCTATCTTATCTGGTTTGTGATTGACCCATTGAAATTCAATTTAATGCCATAAAGATTTCTCCACTAAAAAGGCTAATCAGCACCAGCGCTTTTCAAATCAGAAAGCCCCTGGCTCTTGACTCTCAGATGTTGACTGTGAGCTGGAATATTCATTAGCTGTTTTCCCTAGTCCACGGCTGAAGCCATGCTTCGAAGACCCATGGTTTAGTAAGCCTATTGAACTGATGTGATGTGTAAAGCCAGGACTCATATGGGACTCAGGGTGAAGCCCTGCTGTGTATTGTTACCAGAGCCAGGAACAGTCTGCTACTTTCCCTTCCAAGAGCTGTAATGAGATAAGATCCATTTTTCTGGCTGCCTTGAAATTTCTAGCTCCCTCTCTCTCTCCTTCTCTTTTCCTGGTAGTTGATTACAATAGAGTGTCATCTGATCAGTGTTCATTCGCAGGCTCAAAGAACTGATTGAAAAATGATCAGGCATTTTATAACCCAGAAGTTAATGGACAGGATTACACAAGCGTGAAGGCTGCTTGTCAGACACAGGTCCAGATCTACAGCAGTGTGAAAGACACGAGATGGGGGAAAGATGAGAAAGAGACTGAGGGAATAAAAGAAATACTGGATACACGATAAATGGTCTGACAGTTTTATAGAAGCAGGATAAATCCCTATATATATGCTCTTGGCAGAGGCTTTCTAAGCGACTTCATATAATATATTTATGGCATATATTAAACTTAAACTTCATATAATATTATACAGAATTCAATATAGCTCAACTGGTGCTAACAACACTATAGGGTAATAAAAAATTACTTTTATTAATTGAAGCTGAAATAAAATAGAACTCAAACGGTAAAGGAAAAACTTTAAAACAAGAATTAGAAATGAAGAAATCCTGCCAATAAATGCAAAGGTTAGTTTACGATGAAGCACTAAAATTTAAATAAAAATAAATTAAAGCTAAATTTAAATGTTTAAAAAGAAAATTGATATAAAACAAACAAACAAACAAAACACATAAATCGCTAAAACTAAAATAAACAAAAAATACAAATATAAAAATAAAAGCCAATTCAAAAGATTATTAAATAACACAACAGTATATAAATAATACTAAAATACTAATATTATATACTTACAAATGAGAAAAAAAGTGTCAGAATAAAATGAGCCTGAGTAAATCATGACAAAAATGTCATTTATGATAAAAATGTAAACTATTTCTTTGAAGGCTGTAAAAAAATTGGCAGACATTTATAAGCTGCAGGGTGAGAGATGACACATTTCTCTCAAAGCTATAGCTGATCAGCTGACATGTAATTGAGGTGACATGACGCTAAAGACTGAGATTAGAGACCGGAGAGTGTTCTTTGGGACACATCAAGATAAGCCCTTTATGTACCCTACAACACCTGGGACAAGCCACACACACTCAAATACACACATGCTCAAATTTACGCCTTTGATATTCAAATCACAAGAAATCTAATCCACTCATCTCAATAAAAGTATATAAGATATTGGTCAACATTCAGCCAGTATTAAACAGAAAACACAACTCATCCACCAACATTCAAAATATGACCTTAAATGTCAGTTTTATTTAATTTACAGCTCTGTTTGTCATCAAAGCAACAGAAATAGATCATTTTCTTTTGACCTGACATCGTCTGTCTGTTCTCCCTCCTGGGGCAACTGCAGACGGAGATTCAGGGCTATGAGAGCAGCTGAGTTTGGATCAGCTTCCCCTGGTAACATAAGTATTTGCCCTGGGAATGCTGCGGGCCCAAGCAGGACCTCCACCAGACCAAAATCCCAGCAGAGAATATCTCAAGAAATTCTTTTGATGGCAAGTATACTGTCTGTCTCTCACCATTCAATCTCAAGAGTTTATACATTGCATTAAAATCCAACTCAACACATTATTTAAACAATGAATATACTGATCTATTGTTTCTACAATCTATGAAATTATGACTAAATTATATATATATTTTTTTAATTAAATAATTTTGAATGCAAGTGCAATTGGGGAGCACAACATTATAATGCACTGTAAGAAAAATGTATATTTATTTTGAGATTTATAAAATTAAAATTTGCTGAAAATTTACTCATCCTCTGGCCACGCAAAATATAGATAAATTTGTATCTTCATTGGAACAGCAAATTTAGCATTATTTAGCATCCATTCACTGCAGAGGAGGTCATGCAATTTCTCTAAATGACAATGTAAGACAAGTACAATGTAAACAAAACTTACTGAGTGCATTTTAAGCATCAACATTACAAGAAGTCCACATGCAACACTCTTGACAACATCAAACTTGGCCTAAAGTACTCAAACCTAAAAGTGATACTCTGAACAAGCAGCTCTCCAAATCTGGCACATGCTATTGTCAAACCCTTTTATATCCCATCTGTCTGGGTAGAAAGAAAGAAATCAGTGTGTGCACAGGTTTTGGAGTCTATAATCTTCTCCAGACAGTTTTTTCCAGCAGGTTTTTACAGTGCACTTGACAGCTGTGAAATGTCTAGCATGCTTCAGAAAGAACTTCAGCCTGTGCTTGGGGACAAAATGGCAGCAGGAAAAGAGTGTCAGACGAAATGTCATGCTTTGTACTGCTCTAATCAACTGATGGAGTTGAAACTGTGAAAATGGACCTCAGATTTGATGAACAATAAACCTGCACAAATCTTTTGGACAAGATTAATTATATACACTGCCGTGCAAAAGTTTGGGATCAGTAAGATTTTTAATGTTTTTTAATGGAGTGTCTTGTGCTCATCAATGCTGTATTTATTTGATCGAAAATACAGGAAAAAAACTGTAATATTATGAAATATTATTTCAATTTCTAATATTGGTTTTCTGATTTAATATACTTTAAAATCGAATTTATTTCTGTGATTAAAGCTGAATTATGAGCATCACTCCAGTCTTCAGTGTCACATGATCCTTCAGAAATCATTCTTATATGCTGATTTATTAACATGCTGCTTCATGTTTTTTTTTTTTTGGAAACACAATACACAATTCTAGTCTCACTATCTTGAAAAATTAATATAGAAATATTATGTAAAACATAAGAAGCAAGTAGAAGCATCACAAACAAGCTGCAATCTTGGGAATTAATAGATTTAAATGATTTTACTAGTGTACAAATAACTCTAATTAAACTTTTGGTAGGCAAATCAATGTTTCTCATTGGTTTACTCCATAGCCTAAAGATTCACAAAGAGTAATAACTAGACAATAAAAATATTTTGAGCAGAACTATTTTCTATAAAAAATTCCAAAATGTAAAATTATATTTTAAGACTTTTAAAATAAATGTACACATTTTAGAAATAAATTTTTAAATACAATATGTTATTTCCAGGTGTTCTGTGTCTGTGGGAATCCTGCTAGGCAAAGTTACAAAAAAAAATGTAGTTGGTGTACTTTTAAGAGTCCAGTGCAGTCAATAGTTGAAATATTTGAGATCATTTAGGATGTCTAGTTACTTTTTATTTACTGGCGTCTTAACATGTTCAATTTCCTGTGACACAATCTTTCCATCTTTTCTACTTGTATCCCAACAGCTAAAATGGGAACAGAGTAGTCAACGACGCAGTTGTTGTATTATGATAAAAGGTCACACTCTACATTCAATCCGATGTCTTGTATGTATGCACTCTGGTATAGCATATCTCAGATTAATCAGCGGAGACACTAATCTTCATGCTATTACTCCTGGCATGACAGCTACAGAAACATGTATGACTCACAAAATGTTGTCATTTCCAGGCAGTTTACAAAGTGTGTAAAAGTGTCACAACCTAATGTAACCTGTGGAGGCAAACAAGGTTCTGTAATTTGACCGCTGTCATTTTGTAAATACTGAACACTTGATCTATTTTCTTGAGCTGTAGGTCAAGTGCAGCAATTACGTATTTTATAAACCACATTTTCTGAATAACACAAAATACATCTTCAGAAACACAAATACCTAACTCAATGTAACCAAGGTAGGAGGACAGATGGCTTATTTCAAAACCAGGTTACATTCCTAATCCACTTCTTTTTGTCTACCACCTTCACCCTAATCTGTTCAATGGCTTAAGAAATGCAAAATATTGTTATTTCTCGCTAACAAATCCAGGCCTGACAGTGGAACTAAACCAAAGCCTTTTGAAAAGATACATGAGCAAAAAAAGAGAGAGAGAGACTTCAATAAAGCTTTCAGGAGACGGGTGGTAGGAGAAAGGGGAAAGTCCATTTATAAGGGCAATAGGTGAACTTTTTTTTTTTTGTAAAAGAAAAACCTTTCAAAACTAAAATGGGATAAAAAGAAGATGGAAGCCAGCCTTCATTTCAAATAAGCTGGGCACTAAGTCATCCATCCATTAAGCAGTGGTAAATATAATTCCATCTCCATTCTGTCACTGCTTCTGATGGAATGCTGTCATTCCCGGGCGGAAAATATGGAAAAGTTTTTTAACAACTTACTGCATTAAAAAGTCCCTTGTGACATACATCACAGCCTGACAACAGTGAGCCGCTGGATTTAGTCAGAAGTAATTTCTTTTCCGGCCTAAGGGACACTGCACAGCAGCCGCTGCACTGCTTTCTAATAGGAATTCACAAATGTGATTATTTTTTGCCAGATTATTATTTTTTGTTGGAGGGAACACATAAGTATATTCTCTAAACTTTTCTGGATGACACAAGGAAAAGTATTTCTGCCACAGTGTCCATTATTGTTGGATACCATTTATAGACCCATGGACTATGAATTAATATAATCAAGGATCTCTTTACTACATGTGTACAATGTAAATATTTATAGGTGATATTAAACGAAAAGCCTTTTTGCTGAGCAGATGTATGAACTAAAGCACAGTATATGTTTATCACAAACCCTACAAAAATGTAAAAATGTATTTATTAGCAAATGTGGACAAACATAATATCATATAGTTAATGAAGAAACATTCTGTGCACTACTGAATAATACTATTCAGAAGTTGTTGTTTTGTGTGTGTGTGTGTGTGTGTGTGTGTGTGTGTGTGAAAGAAATTGATCTTTTTATTTAGAAACGATGCATTAAACTGATCAAAAATGACAGTAAAGATATTTCTAATATTACAAAAGATTTCTATTTAAAACTAATTCTGTTCTTTTGAAATTTCTAGTCATTAAAAATAATTTTGTACAGTGCTCCACACAGAGATCTGAAGTCACCATCATTCAGTCCATCTGGAATCACATGAAGAAACAGAAAAGATTGAGACAGACTAAATCCAGAAGAACTGTGGCAACATCTCCAAGACACTTGAAGAAACCTTCCTACAAAGCTATACAGTTTTATGAAAGTTTTAGGCACTTGTGTAAAGATGCTGTAAAGTTAGGATGTTTTCAAAAACAATGTCATAAATGCATTAGATTTTATTTATTAGTTAACTTCTATTATGTAAATCAAAAAAACATTTCGTGTGACCACCCTTTGCGTTTAAAAAAGCTTTTGTCCTAGGTACACTAGTGCATAGTTTTTCAGGTAGCTTTGTAGGAAGGTTTCCTCAAGTGTCTTGGAGTCGTTGTCACAGTTCTGCTGGATTTAGTCTGTCTCAGTCTTTTCTGTTTTAACGTGATTCCAGACAGATTGGATGATGATGAGATCAGATCTCTGTGTGGAGCACTGGCTGTTGGTAGGTAAAATCTCACTGGATTATTACACTTAACGGCAAAAGGAATGTTTGGAAATGTAAACTGATATTTCCTACTGACACACTACTATAACTTTTCAAATACAAAACTATTTCATGGTACTTCACTAAGTGACACAATAGCTTTGAACCCGACTTGAGAAAACTTTGAATCCCAAACGGAAGTAAGCAGCTTAAAAGGGGGATTTGTCTGGAAAAATCCATTTCCCTTTTGAATTCTTACTACTGAGTTGATGTCGTCCATGGACAAAACTGGCCTAGAACACATCAGGAGAGACAGAGAGGAAGTGGAATGGAAATAACAGCACTTCAGAAAACAAGACCTATTCCTGGATACACTTGAGAGGGTATTATTTTGGACTACTTAAATGCAATCTGTGCTCCTCCACAACAAACTGGCAAGGCCTGTGATGAGGATGGCGACAGTGACAATAACGAGAGATGATAATTAAAGCCACACATCTTCCCCCACCCCTCCGAGAAATGCGTTAAAAGAATATCGGGCAGGAAGCCTGACAGCCGCTGAGCGAATGAGCATGAAAACACAATCTGTCATACAGAGAGCTGATGAGGGGATGATAAAGGTATGTGTACCACGGTAGGCTTCAGTCATACAATGTTATTTCCCTAATAAGCAATGTTTTTCAGGTTTTGAAGTTCTAAAAGAGTGAAGCAGAGAAAAGGGTGGGCCATTATATTATGTAAAAGGACTCAACAAAATTAACAGATTTTAAAGTGGCAGATCTTCTGCTGTGCATGCCGTGCAGCCTAGGGAAAGCTAAGTCAAAATCTTCCAAAGGTAGAAACAACTTACTGCAAAATATACAGTAATGACTATGCTACTCTCAGGTTATCCTTTAAAAAAATCTTTATTTTTTTTTTTGGTTCATTTTAATTTTTACATTTTTATTCTATATGGTATATATACTGTATATATGTGTGTGTGTGTGTGTGTGTAGTGAAAATATATATACTTATGCATATTAAAATAATTGTTATAATTATTTTTATTAATTATTATATATAATACATTTGTACTAAATAAAAATGTGAAAAACTGAAGAAAAGGGAAAAAAAAGTGTAGAAAACCGAAGAACATAAGCAAAGAAATTAGTGAAAAAATATCTGAAATAAGCTAAAATTTAACGAATGAAGGAAAAACGAATCACTAAAAGGAACACTACATGAGAGGGAGGACAGGAATGAGCATTTGCCTCAGTTCACTTGGCTGTAAACCTGTAAAGCAATACAATGTGACATAAAAACCAACAGTGTAGCGTTTCATAAAACTACAACAATCAGTGGAAAAAGAAGCTTGTTACTCGCAAAGTGATTTGAAAACAGCTGAGCTACTGTCACGCTAATGAAAATGTACTTCGCTACATTAGCATCGCTCCTTTTAGTAAGTTACTCCCCAACACTGTGTGGGTGCCGTTTGATTTGCTGTGTGAAGCTTCTAGAACGCATCTCAGAGCCAGAGAGCGGTGCTCGCAATGCAATAAAGGCTGTCCATGTTTAATTTTAGACAGGTTCTCTTCTCTACAGTAAAACATGCGAGAAAACATCTCTGTCTGTCATTGCGATCCACTTTTCCATGGTTTGTAGGAGGATATTTCACATCTTCCTGCCTGCTGTTAGGCTGAGGTCATGGAAAATACATCATGGAGTTTATGCAAGTGTTCAAAATAAGCATGGGGCAAAAAGAGGAGAAACTTACATTTAGAGGACAGAGAGAGACGGAGGAAAGAGAGCAGGTTAAAAGTATGTGTGGAACTTCTGCATTTATTTTTCTTGTTGAAAACTAGTCTGACTTAGACTAATTGAACCATAACCTGTCAGGAAAATTGTTTTCAGTCCCACAACATAGCTGAATGAATGTGGGCCGATAACTGTTTACATTCTCTTCCATATCTGAGTGAGAAATTCTGCAGAAATTTTCCACAGCTCTTATTTTAAGCACCATATCTGTTATCTTACACGTGAAAGGGAATGCTATATACACTTTATATGCTTAGTGTATATTTTTGTAACGAATTTTAAGTAAATGTTGTTGAAAACAAATAAATTGAAAAAAAAAATAAGCTAAATTAGATAAAATCTATATCAGATTGCAAAGTGGTCACTAGGTCTACATTTTTGTAACCGTGTGTTTTTAACTAAACATTTTTGAATGTGCTTAGAATGTTCTATCCAAATAATTTTTTATTTACTTATTTATCTCAGGCTAAAGAAATTCACCTGAAATTTTTCTAAAGCAAATGCAAAAATATTGAGATTATTCTCAAAATTTGTACAAATGTCAAATTGTAAGTATATCACCCAGTCCTGCTAGATATTTTTAGATACATTTTTAGCATAGGCCATTAAAAAAAAACTGTCAAATACTAAAGGAATGCAAAAAAATAAAAATAACAAATAAAAAAACAACTAATTTTGAGTTCTTCAGTGATTCTTTGTAAACAGACGCACAGTATTTTCAGTACTTTCCTCTAAGCAATCTCCATCACTCATTGTGTACAGTTTTCATCATGAACAAATAAACTAAACTAAGCAGGCAGAAGTAATGCTAAGAGATTCACCAAGATTCTTTAAGAACAAACTCGCCTTCAAGGGACACCGAGGGTTACTCTGAAGGTGACTGGTTCTCTGCGAGCCAACTGCTGATTCATGTCACCAAACCAAAAAGAGCACATTTTCCATATTTAATAAAATTTTCATGACCTGCCTTAAGAGGAAGAACATTTGTGCCAATATGGTGTCTTCAACAAATAATGCATTAATGCCATGCATAATCATGTTATGTAAAGCTACATAACCCGATCTCTGTGCTTCGCCACGAGCCACATACTTAACAGACTTCACTGTAAAACTATCATCAAGTGGTTTCAGAAAAAAACAGTCTGATCTCCTAATTAAAATTAGAAAAACACACATACAACACAAAGCCATGAGCATTCAGCAGGCACAGAAACCTCTGGAAATAATTTGAATTAGTCATAGACGATCATATGATAATCACTGGCCAAGAGGGGCTACCTAATATGATTAATATTCCCAGCAGAGATGGGAGCAGTGATTTAATGGTGCACTGACTCTATCTTTGCCTTGTGCAACGAGTCACATGAAATCAACTGACAGCATGTTTGTCTGGGCAGCTCTGAGCTGGCAGAGGACTGTGGCGACAGAAGGCCCTCTCCTCCTCGACTAGGGGGAAAAAACACGCTCCAAAAACATTACAACAATCCCGGAAGCATCTTTCCTTCTCCTGCAGAATCAGGACATATTTCTTGACCAATAAAAAGAGAGAAACCAAGTCTCAAAAAACGATTTTAGCCGCTTGTTAATTTAGTGGACTAAAAAAAGCTAATGCAATGCAATTGCACATGACATGCAATCAATTTGAATTTGTAAACTGCGTGTTTATCTAATCCATTCTCATTGGGACAACATGAATCCTTTTTTGCTCAACCGGATGGACAGAGCACAAATTCCGAATATGGGTTACCACGTCACGTCACTTTTTAATTAAGTTAATTGAACATTATTTATATATATATATATATCCCTTCATTCTTAACTCAGCAGCTGAACAAGTCTTTGTTTTAGAGTGCTCATGTAGAGATGCACTGCCCAAGGTTCACATGACCACTGAACGAGTCATCTAATCAGCCATGGGCAGAGGCAAGAACTCTGGCATGTACTGTAGACATAGTGTGTCCTTATAGCAAAGGTCACATCACAGTGTTTTACTGAAGACCCTAACTAAGCTTCTGACTGTTAGATTAATTAGACTAAAGGTGCTGCAAGCATTTTTATGAAAAGGCCACACTTCAAACATTCCTACTACCTAACAGATATCACAGAAATAGTCCTGAGATATCACACCCATCTATGTGACAGCCCTGTAAACCAGCTCAAGACATGAAAGGAAAATAATTGACCAATAAAAGACATTTTTAACCAATCAGACAACTAGAAATTAAAATAGGCTTCGTCTGTGAATAAAGCTAAATATTATTTGGGATTAATTGTGTAGTCCCTGCTATATGGAATTTTCCAGCTACTAATGATGGAAATTCCCACCCCTCTAGAGACTTTGTCCCATCCATGTACAGTGTTTATGCAAGGTCTTACTTAAGCCAATATAAACATGCCTAACATACTATTTCTGTGTTCTTTGTCTGTTTCCCCCCTCTTTTTCCCCCATGTCTAAATTTCATTCGTTCTCTTTAGGATAATCAGCAACACACTCATTCTTGCTTGTTATTCTGTGTATTAAGGAAAATGTCCAAGAATCCTCACTGAACAAATAAATGAGGACTGTAGCAAGATTGAGATTTAAAACATTATATTCATTACTCAGCATGACAAAACCCTGAAAAGGGACATGCAGTTTGCTCCTTGACAATCCCCCATAAGGATGAAACACTCAATGCTAATACCTCAATAACAGGGATCCAAGTTCAAACTAGTGATTACAGTTACAGTGTATAAATTGAGTTTTTTAGGACCAGTTTTTGCCCATTTGATCAGAGTCCAGTTATAGATTTACTCATATAATAATTAAAAAGAAAGTGAGAGATGATAGGGCTACTTTGGTGTCAACATACAAATTGACAAGAGACAGAAAAAGAAATTGAATGGTTTTAAATTAACCACCACCTCTGTGATATCTAAGTGTCCTCATAAGATACATCTAGCTTTTTTATTGATATCCTTAGTGTCTAATCTAAAATATGATCTCTATGTTTTCAATATGGAATGCCGTTTTCATGTAGCCTATCTGAACCACCAAAACCACACCTGTTTTCTTACCAGACCTTCCTTTTGCCAAGGAATCCAAACGGTTGATTCAATCTAAATAATGAGTAAAGGACACTGATTTGAAGTAGCACCATATAAAAACATCAACCACCAACAGCTGTCTCCAAATAGGATCCAGGGTCCAGAGTCAAGACCTGTCCATATATGGAGCTTCATCTGTAGGCTTAGCCAGATCAGCATGGTGTAGGTTGCTTACTTCAAAGCAATGCGTTTACCTCTGTTTACATTTGTGCATGTCTTCCCATTAATCAGCTTAAAATAAGCACAAGCAAGGGAGCTTTTCCATTTCAAGTTCTTGGAGCAAATTCAGAGCTGTTTATCTTCGACTGTGTAAATCTGTTATCATTATATCCTCCCTGTCATGGAAAATATCTGGGGTTCAGGCCACCTTGTCAAGTATGTGATCATACCAATAAATGATCTGAGGCAGAGTGCCAGAAGAGGAGATGGGTGAGGAGAGCCTGTTCCCTGCCAGAAGTCCTAGAGCTGGAGCTCAAGCTCAAGCCGAGCATTGCAATGGTTATGGAAATGTAATTAGTCATCCAAATGAGCAGTTCTGGAAGTTTGAGACATGTCTTTACACAGATTAAGCTGATATGACTTGTGGAAAGCTTCTACTTAGCTCATTCACTCCATACCAGATGCTTTTTCATTCAGTTCAGATTCAAGGACTACATTTATCAAAGCCTTTATTGTGTGTCAAAGGTCTGTTATTTGAGGAACTTAATCACCTCTAGAAATAAAGGTATCTCTTACTCTATTTTAATCCAGCTAAGTAGTTTTGCATGCCACTTTAAATCTGAGGTAAAAATGCATGCTACTGTAATGATGTATTGATGATACAATGATATAAAGAAAATGTGACCATATCACTTCACTTCCTAGATTCACAATTTTTTATATGGGTACAAAAATGTCTGGTAAAAGCCACGATTTATGGAGTACTGGGAGATCTAGGAGGATCAGATTCTGAAATAAACTGCACAAAATGGAAACATAAGAGTGAGCAAAGCTAGTGGGGAAATGAAAGAGTGAAAAGAAAGCAACAGGAGAGCTGCAAAGGAAAATGAGTCAGAAAAAAAAACTTACAGCAAACAGACATAACAATGGGGTAAAACACGTTGTATGGGAAATAAAAACAAATATTTAAGAGATAAAATCAATTGGCTGACTTGGAGACTTTGATGAATGTATAATTTTTGAATACACAGTTAGTAGAGCTCAACAGTGAGGATTTTTTTCTGCATACCTGGTCAGGCCAGTGGTTCAGATTTCTACTTATTTGTATAAATTTAAATGTAATATTTACATTAGAATTATGTTATGAATTTAATGTAATCTTTTCAAATTCTTTAAGATGTATTTAAAATTATTAAGAATTATTCATTATTTATATTTTAACATTTGATTTTAACAATCAAATAGTAAGTTTTCTCTCTATTTCAAAGGAAATTTGTAATATCATCTGTAAATTCTAGAGATATAAATATACAGAAAACTCCAAGGCAGCAAAAAATTATCATCAGCATAGGTGAGGTTTAAAAATTTGACAAGCAGAATTTACAACCATATCTCACAGAAAACAAACTGTTTAAGTTCATATGCAATAAAAGGCATTTACACCATTAAAAATGTAAGCTATAACACTGCTCTAATATGACAAGTAACCAGCCCAAAACTCTCACAATGGCACCAGGCAAGCGGGCCATCCTTATTGCTCAATCATGGTTATCTGCTATACAAGATAATGCTGATTCCCCTTTGAATTGTAAATTAAGAATGCCATTGCTCAAACAGTTTGTCATTTTGCACCACAATGCAACCGATTCTGACTGAATAGTTCAAAGAAAAAAAAATACACTTACGAAATCTCATCATTCTGGAACTCCAAGGCTCCATGGGTGTCTTCAAAGTCCTCTCCTCCACCTTTTGCTGTGCCTTCAATGGTTTTATAAGGGATTACCACTACTCCACGGGCTCCAGAGGTACGTGTCACCTTCACCTCCATCATGCCAATGCTTTCACTGACATGAACCACAGGTTCCTCAAATGTGAAGATGCCAGCATGGTCATCGTCAAAGATAGTCACAATAGCTGTTGAAGGAAGGCCAAGACTAGCTAATGTGTCCACATGATTGGCCCCTGGGTTCCCATTGTCAGTTCCTTCAGAAATGACCTTGACATTGCTAAGATGAACCAGGAAGTGCTCGTCTTCTTCAAAAATGTCATCGTCGATGATGTCCACTCTTATCTCCTTTTCGGTCTCACCTGGTTTGAAGACTATAACACCCTCGGTGAACTGGTAATCAGAGCCTGCGTTGGCAGTGCCGTCCTCAGTGTGGTACTCCACCGACACAGTGCTAGTTAAGTCACCACCGCATCGTACCACATTTAAAGCCACAGTCCCGCAGTTCTCAAGACACTGATATGTGGCGGGGTCAAAGAAGATCTTCGAGGAAATATCATTATCAGAGACTTCTGATCGAAGTTCATGGTTGCCTAGTGCTTTTCTGGCTTGGTCTGCAGCATGCTTTTTAAGTATGTTACCCGCACCAGTCATAAGTCTAGTGGCCTGGCAGCGATAGAACGCACGACTCTTCTGTTGCTGGCTGAGGACGTGGTAGTTGGCGAGCTCAACCAGCTGCTCCATCTCTTTCTCTGGATGTTTCTGTTTCAGTTCCTTCAAAATCCTGGCCATTTCTCTTCTGGCCTCATCCTCATCCATGTCTTTATCTTCAGTATCCACCGTGCCATCTAAGAATTCCTCACCGTGAGAGTTAAGCATCCCACCGTCCATTTCGATATCTACCTTTGACTGGTGCTCTGGCTCACCTTCGGTCTCAATGATCATTCCCCTTTGTTTTCCGACTCTGTAACGTTTGTACACGTACTTGTAGAATAAAAGTCTGCGGTCTGCAACCCAAGCAAATAAGACACAAATCGGAAAGAAGAAGAGAGTAAGGAGTCCCTCCCAGACTTCCACGATACCTGGGGAAATCACTGCCAAGATCAGATAAAGCCACGTATATGCAAATATACTCCAAGTGGCGGTGACAAAGAACACCCGTAGGTGCTTGACCTTCCGATGCTCTCCTTCTGGTATCACAGAGACACAGAGACCGATGATAACAAACATATTAAAAGCTGCACTTCCAACAATGGTGTTTGGGCCCAGCTCGCCTGCATCAAAGTTGTGCCCACACACTTCAACCACGGAAAGCATAATCTCTGGGGCTGAGGAACCCAGAGCCATGAGAGTAAGATTCGAGACAGTTTCGTTCCAAATACGAACAGTAGTGGTTGTGGTTTCCCCGTTAGGCTTCTTGATGGTGATCTCTTTCTCCTGGGATGTGATGACCTCAATGGAAGCCATAAAGCGGTCTGCAATGATGGATACCCCTAGGAACATGTAGACCAAACCGACAAAGTACACAGTGGCTCTGGCCAGCTTATCCCCAAAGGAGGGATTCTCCGGCGTCCAAATTGGCAAGATCACTCCCTCTTTGCACTCAAAACTACCACCACATGTCTCGTGTGAAGAGTTTTCATTAGGAGAAGTATCTACATCTAAGCTTGATTTGGAGCTGCCTGCAGAGGCCGGCATGAGCTCATAGAAGAAAACTAAGAAGAAGATGCTGATTAGAGCGAGAGAAAAATAGGATGAAGTCCCAGATTGGCCCATGTTCCCAGTGAGGTATTTTGTTCCTGCTCTCCCGTACCCTGTGAGGAAAGAAAAAGTGAGGTGAACTCTTATGAATGATACAACACTAAGATGGTTGATCAGAAATTATGCAACAGTTGCTTAAATTTGATTGCTCAAGCAATTTTATGAAAGAGCTAATATTTATAGTTTACAGTGACATCATTGGGAAGTTGTAACATTTGTATAAAAGCTCGCCTGTGTTCACGGCATTCCGGACCTGAGTATGTGAACGGTGCTGAGTGCAAGCAGACCTTGCCTGGAGCGAGGATTTTTTTTTTTGAAAGTCAGAGCGTCAGTGTTTTACCTCACTCCACAGTCGCTCATAATGGGGAAAACGCAGTGAGGAAATGGAAAACCTGGAGTGGAGTTAGCCAAGAGTGACTGCAGGAAGTGTTGAGTGGGGGAGGTCCACTCGTACACACTTTTCCAGCCCGTTTTTTAGACTATGAGCTGCTTGGTGATGCCAAAGCTTGATCTAACTATTTTCTTTGGCGGAGAAGAAACATACAAACCAATTAGTAAATTTTGACAGGAAAATAGTACTCAGTATACTATACAAAACTGTCTTATATAGCCAATAACGCATTTACAGTCGTGCTGTAGTACTAAATATCAACGTCCCTGTTATTACCTGCAGTATTGAGTACTCTTGCTTGTGTTTAATCATTTAATTAAAATATAAGAAATAGAGGAGTGTCTGTTAATGAATTAATAAGTTGATAAGCTGGTTAAGATACTTGGATGAGTGACCATATCTTAAATGACTGGATGCTTTTGTATGCAAGCAGATGTGATGTAACAGTACACCAGCATTAGCCAGACACACACACATTCACTTACTCAACAGCTGTTTCACATCAAACAGAAACTTAATAAATAAATTTAAAAAAATTAAATTAAAAGCATTTTATCATATGCAAATTAAACTATATCTCATAATCATCCTACTGGGGAGGAAAATCCAGCCTAAGATGGTGTGTTGGTTTTAGTAGGTCAGGATGGTGTTGGCATGATCTGTGCACTTTTCAGCTGGACAGACTGGGAGACCAGCTTGCTGACCAGCTAAACCAGCTGAACAAAAGCTTTGCCAGGATGTGTGACCATCTTAAACCAATACAGCATTTTAGGATGGCTATATTTACATTTATTTCGTAAATAACAAAAAATATTACATAAATGAACAATAGATTTGCCCAGGCAGAGAAGTGTTTCTGAATAGAAACGAGCAAAATATTTGCTGAACTGATTTTGAATTTAGACATTTGCCTCTCAAAAATGATTAATCTGTGTGATAGATTAAATGAAAAAGAAAACGCATTAGGCCTACTATGAATTTAAACTCTCCTTTTTGACTCATAATACTATAATAATATAGTACATAAACACACCCACTGTTTACATATAACTGCAGACAGCATGAAACATAGTAAAGCCCAAGTAGCTACATAAATTTACCTTTTAAAGAGAAATGCCGTGTTGATGTGAAACCCGCAAAATGTAGATAAAGCTGTGGTCTTGACGCTCTGAGATTCCGGCAAAAACTACCTCAGTCAAGCGGACCGTTTACCGGCAAACTCACTCTCATCCTCCAGGAGCTGAACCATTCCAATAACGAGAGCTGTGCGTGAGACACGCGATTCATTCAGAGCTGCGCGGGCAGAGTGTGCGGCGGAGAGTTGTAGGCTACTTTTCCTAAGTAGATATTTTCCGCTTTCCGAACGGATTCGCATGTCTGACCGGAGGAGGAGAGGCTGTGCTCGGACAGTGCGGTGGCTTCGTGCCAGACCCTCAAGAGCTGATAACGCTGACATACTGAGAGAACACACAACTAATACTCTAGCTATGATACAAGATAAGTGCCAGAAATTACATTGTCCATTAAAAAACAAACATTTGTCCGCCTTGATATGTGGTGATTTTCAGAGGCATGTTTAAGGCAAAATTCGTAACTGGTTAACATTAATCCTGAATAATTAGACTGAGAATTAACAGTAATTAAATAAAAACATTAAAAATAACTAATGAAAAAAGTTAAATAATAATTGTATATAATACTGCAATTAATTTAATAGGCTACATTTTCACATTTAATCAAGATCTGTGAAAATGTTCAGGGTGATCAAAAGGTTGTCGCAATGCAGGTCTTGTGGGTGGTCACTAAGGCATCGCTAAGGTGTTCTGGGTGGTTGTTAGGAGGTTGCTAAGGCGTTCTGGGTAGTTGCTAAGGGATTGTTACAGTTTTGGCGAATATATGCCCCCACAAAGTCTCACACAAGTCTTCTGCAATCAACCCCATTCAAGGTTTTCCATTTCCTGAACAACGGCTCCAATGGAGTAAGTTTCACTTTTGGATAAAACCACAGTTTTCCACTTTCATTCACTAAAGAAAACACTGACACCAATGTCCCAAAAGCCGTTTCGCGCTGCAAGGAAAATCCTACAATCCTGGTTCCCTTCACGAGAGAAAAAGATTGATGACTCGACTTTTCACTTTTCTCACTCGAAGCAATTTCGCTCCCTGCTCCGCGTTGACTCCGACGCCATGAACATGTATGGAGCAACATAACAAACGTAAAACGTCAGCACATTTGGAAAGTCATTTGGCCAGCACACAGTGTGTAAGTAGGCCTACGTGTATTTCAAATATACAAACTTGTTGATTTCAGGCAACATTTCTCATTATCCTATAGTTTAACTTCATGTAGCCTACTAAACTAAATATAGCCTAACTAAAACTGTAATAAAAACAATGTAACTATATAACCAAAATAAAAATAAAAATGTAAAATATAAAATCATGCACCTTGTACAATACTTTGTCATTCTTCCAATTGATCAATACATGCTCAAATTAAATGGCCATAATATGAGGTTGATGCATATTTATCATGATTATGCAGGATTTTCAGTGCTGTAATATTTATTTAGAGGATGTATGTGCCATATTTAACATTCAAAAGAAATGTATCACTACAGAGCTGTGCCATTCAGCTCCATGTCTGTGTTTGTGTCATATAACTGCAACACTTTTGTGCCCTATCTTGAGTCATTGTTATGGCATGCCAGTTCACATTTGCCAGTGATGTGATCTCTGTCGTGATGTGTCTCTCTGCGTAACACCAATATAACCTGAAGGGCCTCTATTAATTTGAATCATGTTTCTTATTGTGTCTTGCCAATGGCTCGCTAGACGAAAACAATGCAGGTGCAAATCAGTGGAAATGCAAATTTATGCATGCATACAGTATAGACTGTCTTGCATACTCATACACGATCTGTGTGTAATTGTTTTTGTGGCTTGACTTATGATAAAAAAATGGCTAAATGCACACATGCAAAAGATGAGAAGCTAAAAGAATGTGTTTCAGTTAGATTAATACACAATGACTCTTGGAAATTGGACTTCTGTGACCTCCAATACTATGCATGTGTCACATAAATCAATTTTATATTAAAGCTACCTAAATAGAACAATTCATTACATGTTAAAATATCATAAAAATTATTATTCTGCATTTCACTCTATTATTCAGCCTTAATCTCAAGATGTGTCCTTATGCAGAAGCAAACACAAAATGTCTGAATGCAGCTTGACATGAACTTTACATCTTGAGGCTTTTGCTGTTGTGGCCAGCTTTCGCCTCACATAGCTCCACAGCTGTTCTGTGAGACATGGAGGAGAGGCCCTGAGACAGAGTGAGCTCACCGTTGTATTATTCCCTCTGTAAGATTACTGTTTGTGCTTGCAGTTCCACATACATGCTTGCCTCTCATGCCTGACCTGGCTAACAAAATCTCTCCACCGTAAAACAAATAAATAAATAAACAACAGCATGTTGTCACTTGCTCATGGGTAGTCACTAGTCAGTCGATGTGCTGTAGTCATGTCATGGAACAGCTAGACTGTTCCCAACTCTTTCACCTCACTGACATGAGGTCAGAACCGGCATGTTTGAGTTGTAGCAATTTTCTAGGTTGAAAGATTTGGTAGAACTTGCATCTGGGTAGGTTTTGGTAGAAATGTTTTGAATCTATACATCAGCTGGGATGATACTGCATCATGCTGTTTTTCCCTTTCTCACTCTCTTTGTTTGCTTTGGCTAAGTGCATTAATAGGCATCATATACTGTTTCCTATAATGTTATATGTAACTCACAGGCCCTTAAAAGCAAAGTCAGCTGAAATTAATTTCAAAGTTCAAATCACACTGTAAAAAACATTGCCACTGTAATAATAATATTACTTCCAAGCAGGGTCAGTTTTTTATTTATTTTTGCCACAAATGGTGGCAGTAGCAAGTAAACTGAGAAAACTTATCAGCCATGAATTAATTTGTTTTGCATTAAATAGGTCATCATTATTTTTTTAGTTTCAATAAGATAAAATTGGGTAAAATTTTTTTAAAAATGTCCATATATATATATTAAAATTATTGTCATCCTATAGCGTTTCTCTTTGCAATCCTCCTCTTTGTTTTGGGAGATTAATGTGAGGACAGTGTCGCTACATGCAGTTCTGAATAAAGAAACTTCACTGTAGGCATCCCTCATAAATCTCTGATGGTAAATTTTCCACTGAACTAAAACTCACTTAAAAACACATGATTTACATTAGCGAGCATCAGATTATCATTTTATAATTTGATTTAAACCATGCATTATATTCCAGTTCCAAATAAAGTTATGGGCCAGTTAGCGAGTAACATTTTATCTACTTGCCAATGTCAGTTTTTACTCTCATTTAGCGCTTGGCGAGTGTTAAGTTGGACTGTTTCCGAAGAACTGTAATAAGCAACAATTATGCGGCATAATTGATTTTTTTCCAAATTATTCCTTCATACGAAAAAAAAAAACAACCCCTACTTTTTGTTATTAAATCAGTTGTTTTTTTTTTTATGACGTAGCATAATTTCACACAGTAGAACATTTCACACAGCAACAATCAAAATAAACCATGATCCCACTGCAACTGATGCCAAAACAGAAAAGCTTATTCATTAATGCAAATGATGTCACCTTAACAGCCATCCAGTAAGTTTTTCATCCAATAAAATAACGGTTTTAATGGAACTTTTCCTACCTAGAGATCCCTAAATCAGCCAATCCTATGGACTCCCCTCCGTATTCCCTGTGGTGCTGTGAGAGACTGTCTAGGGAAAGGAGCAGTGGCCGATAACATGTCTAAATTTAACAGAAACAGGCATTGTTTCTGGCCTGGTGGGCCAAGTGAGTGCCTCTAAACATGGACAGCATAGTTGGGTTGTTGCTTATCGTTCTCTTCTCCCTCAGCCACTTCCATACAAGGCTGTGCTCAGAGCCTGTCACTTGCTAACCTGCCTGTGAAGCTCTCCTATCTGCCAGCTTCTTGTCATTAACAGACGCGTGCAAGACAAAGGGGCTTCGCTGGCAGGTAGCTTTCTTCTCCCCTTGTGCGTGTGGTCATACTGTACATGTCTGTGAGTGAATGTGTGTGTTTGTGAGAAAGGCAGGAATGCGCTGGGGACGTAATTGGTGATTTTCCACAGTTCCCAGGACCCCAGTAAGAGGATGTAAGGAAATATTAGCTCATTTATTTTGAGAAGAATCGACTCTAAAGATTCGAATTGCTTTAATTGAACTGATTCCAAATTTAATTAGTTTATACTTCATCAACGGTTCGTCCAGCGAACGTAAAATTCAGTATATCCTTTCCATTCTGTTTATATTACTTCATGGCTTAATGAGAATACAAACAGAATGATAATTTATAAACTACTAGCTAGGTAGCATAGGATCTGGGCAAAGTTTAATCTTAAAATACAGCACACAAGACAATACTTCTTTATAAATGAAACAAGAATTTATTGAGCTACTCTATTACATGGATCTAAAACCTAATGGACATACACATACATACACACACACACAGTTACTGAAGAGGATGATAACGGAATTTGAAAGAAGTCCCAGGAGTAAGTTATTCGTTAGATCGCACCAAGAAAATCACAAAAGCAGAGATGTGTCTTATCTTTACTGCTTAAGGTCAATCTGCACTTATTTCAGCAAGGAATGAAGTTTGTTTGTTTTACTTGCATTTGCGCTGAAAAGCGGAGTTGGAGATTCGCTTGTTGCCTCGTCTCAGGGAATCCCCACGCCTCGGGTTGGTTGCAGATCTGTCGTTTGGATGACGTCTTTTGGGAAAACCCTCCTGGTGATTGGTTGGTTGCCTGGTTACATAGAGCTTCGGAATTCCTTCGGATAGTTTCGCGGTTTGCAAGACTTCGAAGATTCTTGGCAGTCACGAAGTTTCAACGGAGTGTTTTTTGATTTCTGGACGACAAGAACGCTAGCAGCGTTGGAGTAGGTAGTTCAAGCCATGGCGAAGAAGGAAGCGTGCGCTGAATTAGTTCAGGCATTGAGGTTTTATCCAAGAGGATTTGGTCCATCCCACGACGCGATCTTCCAATGGGATGCCGTTGCAGCACTTAGACATGCCCCGTACTGTTTCTCTTTGTGCATTGATTAAGCATCCTGTGGCATCGTCATGTGAGATGAACTCCATTGTGGAACTTTGGTGAATACCTTATAAAGTGTCATAATATGCACCCAATACAGAATTCGGACATTTCATTAGCTCCAAGTTTAAGCGAATAACGTGAGCTTTCGTTCAACACTAAACTTTCCATATCTTACACACATTTAATAGCACTATCTGCTAAAACAAGTAAAACATTGATTAAAGTTGCACCGATTACATTTGAACACATCAAACATATATAAGACATAAAAACATATTATTTGTGAATATAATTAAACCTTCAGATTTCTCAATGGTTGTCCTTTTGAGATCATTTATTGAAAAGTTCAGTTTGTAGAAAACTTCCCAACCAAGCAGGAAGCAGAGTCATGGGATGGATCCTATATGGATCCTTTGTGTTGAGGTCCATTAATTATTAATGATTCCTGTGGGGCCGCGGGGGTTTCCATACGTTGTGATCATGAGATGCTTCTTGATACACAGGGTCCTTGTATCTTGTGAAAAGAGTTAATGTTGTCAACTCTTTTAATCGGAAAACAACAAGGCTGACAGGAAGCTTACACATGATGTCGACGTCACATAATTAGCTCCTGATTAGTTTTCTGATTTGCGGGGGTATTTTCCAACAAAAGTCCTCTGTTGCGGAATCACGTTGTCACTTCTATTAAATGCAGACATACAACTGAGCATTGTTACTCTTTAGTTAATAATTAATGGAGTTCAGAATGTGCAGATGGGAGGAAATAGGCTCTTTTAATTCCTTTGGGAGAAGTAGCCGATTCTGCAGTTATTGGTGTGACTGTTCACCGAGGTCCTACAAGGACGTGACATCTTCTGGTCCTGTGAGACATCCTGTAAGGTTTATAGAAGTTGGCTTACATGTGGTTGGAATGAGACCAGACAAAGTTCCTAAAAAAGGTTCCTTATCTATGTTTCCAAGAAGAACCTATAATAACATCAATTGGACATTTCCATTGCACAAAAGGTTCTTTATAGTAAAAGTTGCAACTTTTTATCTAATAACTTAGCCCTTTTTCAAATTTCTGGAACTCATGAAACTCTAGATGGCGCAGTCCGATAGGTCTAACTCAATCTGAGTTAAGCTGATTGGTTCTCTCTTGTATCATTAGCCAATGAATTTTCTGCTCAGCACTCAAAGATATGACAAGTGCTTGCTGTAGCAGTTGCAGCACCCTCCACCTTCCCCAGCTCCACCTGTATAGATCTACTACGCGGTGATTCATGTATGCTATATGGGGGTTATTCATGTTCAGTGTTGGGCAAGTTACTCTGAAAATGTAATCAAATTACTGATTACTCCTTAAAGTAAGCACGTTACTGTTCTGATTACTTTATTTCAAAAGTAATTAGTAGTTACATTACTAGTTACGTTACTTTTTTCTCCATGAAATGTATGAAATCCCAGCAAACATGCTCCCAATAAATATTTGTTATTAAAGCATCAACATTCCAAGAACACTGCTATTTTTAACTAAAGCAAACGTCTGCTGCATGCATGGCTTGGCTTGGCAGAATGCTAGCAAAGAGCGCTGCATTTATAATCTTTAAAAGACATCTCAGTTCATCACTGTTCATGTTATATGTGCAGCAGCAGTATTTCTTACATGCTCACAGCAGCATGTTGTGGATGTATTGGCAGTAGCAAGTCTTGGTACGTACTTGCTCTACCGCAGCAGCAGCAGCAGCAGAAGCAAAATCAAACCATAATAAAAACTCAAACAACAAAAAACACAATAATATTGTCATGGACATTAAAATGCCAATCACTCATAGACACAGCAAAACAGAAATTTATACTTGGAGGTGGGATTTGTGTGTGTGTGATATATATATACATATATATCCCACCTTCAAATCAATGTGTTTACATTCAACATGCTATCATATGGGTTTAGTTGAATGTGATATAACACTTTTGGCTGCTTTAGACGTATTGCATTTTGACATCTGTCTAACTGGGCTCTGTGAGAAGGGCAAATAAAAGCACATGGACTTGCAAGCACATGAATCATGACCGTGTTTGGCTAAAATGCAACATCCTATAAACATCAAAGGAGCAATGGCTGCATTTCACTATGTGACAAATGTACAGAAATAGCATAATCTACTGTATTTGACATAATCTATTCTCTGCTTGTGAATCTGTTAAGGGCTTTTGGCAGTATCTTCAATGCTAGTCCTGCCCTTTATCACAATCAAGTGTTAAAATGCACTTAGGCAAGTACTTTGTTGCTAATTTTATCACACAATCAGTCTATACAAGGAACATATTGTGAATCTAGGATCCAGCAAAAGGGTAATTCCCAAATAATGTTATTATAACTTCATTTTTCTCTCATTAAAAATTATGTATTTATGTACATTTAGATATTATTACAAGGCAGTTTTTTTCTTTTATACTACAAATTAAGCTGTAACAGCCAAAAGCAGTGACAAATTCTCATAAAAATAACACATCACTAATCAAACTATTAAGTCTATACATTACAGCATTCATTTGGTTTTCAGTCAAAGTCTTTTGCCTTAAAATGAATCAATATCAATGATTTGTATAAATTTGGGGGAAGTCGTGGCCTAGTGGTTAGAGAGTTTGATTTGGGGGAAGTCGTTGCCTAGTGGTTAGAGAGTTTGACTCCTAACCCTAAGGTTGTGGGTTCGAGTCTCGGGCCGGCAATACCACGACTTAGGGGCCCTTGAGCAAAGCACCGAACCCATAACTGCTCCCTGGGTGCCGCAGCATAAATGGCTGCCCACTGCTCCGGGTGTGTGTTCACGGTGTGTGTGTGTTCACTGCTGTGTGTGTGCACTTTGGATGGGTTAAATGCAGAGCACGAATTCTGAGTATGGGTCACCATACTTAGCTGTATGTCACGTCACTCACTTAAATAATCCAAATGAAAGGTAAAGTAACTATTTTAACATGGTTTAATTGTTCAAATCATTTTTATGCAAATGTAAGCATCCTCCTCTTACCTTGGAAGAACTTTTGTGTTTACCACATTGTGAACTTTCAAAATACAAATTTGTAGCTTTAATAAAAATCAGTAACAAAAATAAATAAAAATGATAAAAAAAATCTATAATTTTATTTATATTAATTATTTTTATTTTTTTATCTATTTATTTTTGCTAAATTGCAAACCTTTAAACTAAGGCTTAACCCTGGACAACAACATGAATAAATTAATGGTAAATAACTGTAAATATAATTGAATTGAAGGGGGTTTTAGGCACTTCATTCATTATTTCATTTTGAAATAAACTTTTACATGGAGATTCTTTTTCATGACTTAAAATCAAGAGACATATTTTAATAATGACCCCCAAACAGGCATTATGCCAGTCAACAAAGAAAGGCATAAGGCTGAAGTTATCAAAGCTCATATTACGTACTACAAACAAAGAGAAGACAACTTGTAAGTATAGTCTTTCCTATCATATCTCCTCGATCATCTTTCCGTATCGTTGAGGCCACATTTGTGTTGCCAGCATGTCACATTTCAACATCTTTGGTGTTTTTCTTTTTGACTAGTCATGATTTATCCATAGATCTAGTCATCTGAGATGTATGACTGTTTTCCAGAAACATCACCCAGTCAATGGTCCATTTCAAACAGCCTGAAGGTACCCAGTGCTGATTCATGATGCCCAGTCCTGCTATGCCATAACCTACAGTCTCATACATAAGAACATATGAAGTGACCGACTTGCAGAGTGTCTAGAGAACATAGACCTTAATCTGTGATTAACTCAGCTGTCAGTGCCCTTAAAAATTGTAATTTTAAGAACTTTCTTCATATTTGCTGAAAAAAGCAGTTATGAATCATCCTCTTATGAATCATTAAATAACTCTGAAGTTTGTCAGATTAATTATCGTTCCTGTTTGGCTGACGCAGTTATCGCCAGCATAGGACAGCAAGCACACAGCTGTTACAAACATGCGCTTCATTTCTTTATCTGTCATCCGAGTGTTTTTCGTTCCAGTTGAAGTGTCCTTATATGATGTTTTTGTTACATAAGTGAACTTCCATCCTGAAACTCATAGTGACACTTGGATAAGGAAAAATACAACTGCAGTAGTTCTGAAATTTTATTACATATGAGCCAAATCTTATGACTTTGACAACTGGTATAGAACTTTGATCTAGTTTTGACAAATATGGGACCTTTTTTATTTCTTTTGCCTCTGAGATGTGTTTTCTGCTTTCTTGCTGAATATGGGCCTAGATCTTTAAAAGGGGGAAAAATTGGTTGATAGCTTATAACAGGAAAATATAATGTGATATTTCTAAAAAGCTTGTCTAATGTTAGAAAATGGGTCACTTAAATATGAAATCTCTTTTATGTCACTCTTACTTCACACAAGATGATAGAAGATTTCAGAACTTCACCGGCAGTCGAAAATGACAGAAACTGCAGCTGTACATTTGGCTTGTGGAAGATTAATCATCTGAGATGGACTCTTAGGAACAGCAAGAGTTTCTGTGACTGAGAGGATTAGAGTAGACAACCAGAGTAGAGTTAATTCATAGATACATTTTGTAAGTAGAGTATTTGCATAATTTCATGAACATAAAACAGTCTAAATTTCTGCTGGAAATGTTCTGTTATGACCACTGATCTATCTATATCTATATATATCTATCTATATCTATATGATCACACTTTATATTAGGTGGCCTTAACTACTTTGTACTACTAAGAGAATTCTCTTCTGCTCACCAAGCCTGCATTTATTTGATCCAAAATACAGCAAAAGCAGTAATATTGTGAAATATTTTTACTATTTAAAATAACTGCTTTCTATTTGAATATATTTTAAAATGTAATTTATTCCTGTGATCAAAGCTACATTTTCAGCTTTATTACTCCAGTCTTCAGTGTTACATGATCCTTCAGAAATCATTCTAATATGCTGATGTGCTGTTCAAGAAACATTTTCATTTGTTTACCAATCAGAGAATCTTAACATGTAAAAAATATACATTATTGTTCAAAAGATTGGGGTCAGTAAGCATTTTATTCAGAGCAAATGCAAAGAATTTCATTTAACTGCTGTTCTTTTGAACTCCACAAAAATATTAAGCTGCACCACTGTTTTCAACATTGATAATAATAAGAAATGTTTCTTGAGCAGCAAATTAGTATATTAGAATGATTTCTGAAGGATCATGTGGCACTGAAGATTTTGCCATCACAGGTATAAATTACATTTTAAAATACATTCAAATAGAAAAATATTTATTTGATATTACTACTGATCAAATAATGCAGCATTTGTGAGCATTCAAGTGTACAGTGGTTTGGTTTCAGAGGCTTTGTATCTTTGTACTTTTACATATACATATACATATATATACACACACACATACATACACACACACACACACACACACACATATATATATATATATATATAAAAATCCTAACCCAGCATTTTGTTTACATCTCCTAAAGGTAAAGTCTTCTTCCAAAAGACATAATTAAAAAGGCTTGCACTCCTGCTGTAGATTATTATATTTTTATAATAAAACAGTAATGATTTTTGTAGAAAGGGCCCCCTTAGGCCAGAAAACACATGCGCTTCTTGTACTAATACTGAGGTGAGTCAGAGACAGTTTTCTACCTGTTGATTTCCTTTGTCTGAATCCATTTCAACCCAAGAGAACCGCTACTCTAAAACGAACTCAGAACTGAGTTCTCGCATAACATCTGATGAACATTACAGTTTTTCTCAGTTGCTTTGGTGCATTTCTTGAATCATCCTTAAAGGGGTCATATGACGTTGCTAAAAAGGAACATTATTTTGTGTATTTGGTGTAATGCAATGCGTTTATGCGGTTTAGGGTTCAAAAAACACATTATTTTCCACATACTGTACATTATTGCTGCTCCTCTATGCCCCACCTTCTGAAACACGTCGATTTTTACAAAGCTCATCGTTCTGAAAAGCGAGGTGTACGCTGATTGGCCAGCTATCCAATGCATTGTGATTGGCCAAATTTCTCAAGCATGTGACGGAAATGTTACGCCCCTCAACCAGCGCAACAAGACAAAAACAATAAAACCCATTACAAATGAGGCATTTGTTGCATCCAGTGGGGACATAATTACTGACTAGAATGACTCGTACTGTCTTTTTATATGTTGCGTATCGCGCCGCGTAAACATAAAACCCATATCTGCATTTGTGATCGGAGAAATGACAAACAACAAGCGCTACTCTACACTGCTCAAAGCTCGCGTTTGAAACATCAGTGGCAAATTCTTTAAATATGTAAACGTACTTAGAGACTGTGAGTCAGAAGTGCCAGACTGTCCTTGCAAAGTTGGAATTTGCCACACTTTATAGAAACAGACATCGGCATTGTAGACTACTCTCTCAAGAAACAGTCCTCGTACTCTATAAAATGCGCTGCACACATCTGGATATTTGGGTTAAACTGTTCTGGAACAGTGTTGTAAATACAACTTAAACACTGATTTCTAGTTGTGTCCTCTTTTGGAACGCCGAACAAAGTAGTTTCACTTTCACAACAAAACACACAGCGTCTCCAAAACATGGCGCCGGCAGCAACAGCGAGAATAAAAGTTATGCCTTTCTTTGCGTGAACATTTGGGTGGCGTTATGCAAATGTTCCCACATCGTGACGTAGACATGTGGAGGTGTGTTTAAACGAGGCGTTTTAAGCATCAGCCTCTGAGGTATCAATGAGATTACAGGGACACTCACACCTTCTCTTGGTTCATGTACTTTCTCAGCCATATCTGCTCTTGTGCAGTGTGGTGTCAACATCACTGAATAAGAACAGAAAGTGATGAAAGAACATCAATTTAGAAAGTGAAGCTCTTCATCATTCCGTAAACACCATAGGAAGATCTATGGATGTAGTGGCTGAGAAGGTAAAGAGATGGAAGGAGAGAGAGTCTCACTCAGAAAGGCTTACATTCTTGTAACAGGCAGTTATGCACAGCACACTCTAGTGGTTTAAAGCAGATTTTGTGGTCTGTTGGCTATTGCTCTGTGAATAGTGAACTGGTGTTATGTAAATACGTATTTTAGTAGTAATAGTATTAAGGTAAAAGAATAAAACACAAAAGAACTGTTTCATAAATTTGAGGAACTAAAGACCGGTTAAATATCACCAGGACCCAAAATATTATTTTAATAATAAAACGTGGTTTACAATGCAATAACATGTTCAAGGTCAACAAGAAACATACAGTGGGTACGTAAAGTATTCAGACCCCCTTAAATTTTTCACTGTTATATTGCAGCCATTTGCTAAAATCATTTAAGTTCATTTTTTTCCCCTCATTAATGTACACACAGCACCCCAAATTGACAGAAAAAACAGAATTGTTGACATTTTTGCAGATTTATTAAAAAAGAAAAACTGAAATATCACATGGTCCTAAGTATTCAGACCTTTGCTCAGTATTTAGTAGAAGCACCCTTTTGATCTAAATACAGCCATGAGTCTTTTTGGGAAAGATGCAACAAGTTTTTCACACCTGGATTTGGGGATCCTCTGCCATTCCTCCTTGCAGATCCTCTCCAGTTCTGTCAGGTTGGATGGTAAAAGTTGGTGGACAGCCATTTTCAGGTCTCTCCAGAGATACTCAATGGGGTTTAAGTCAGGGCTCTGGCTGGGCCATTCAAGAACAGTCACAGAGTTGTTGTGAAGCCACTCCTTCGTTATTTTAGTTGTGTGCTTAGGGTCATTGTCTTGTTGGAAGGTGAACCTTCGGCCCAGTCTGAGGTCCTGAGCACTCCGGAGAAGGTTTTCATCCAGGATATCCCTGTACTTGGCCACATTCATCTTTCCCTCGATTGCAACCAGTCGTCCTGTCCCTGCAGCTGAAAAACACCCCCACAGCATGAAGCTGCCACCACCATGCTTCACTGTTGGGACTGTATTGGACTGGTGATGAGCAGTGCCTGGTTTTCTACACACATACCACTTAGAATTAAGGCCAAAAAGTTCTATCTTGGTCTCATCAGACCAGAGAATCTTATTTCTCACCATCTTGGAGTCCTTCAGGTGTTTTTTCATGTGTCTTGCACTGAGGAGAGGCTTCTGTCGGACTTCTGCCATAAAGCCCCGACTGGTGGAGGGCTGCAGTGATGGTTGACTTTCTACAAGTTTCTCCCATCTCCCGACTGCATCTCTGGAGCTCCGCCACAGTGATCTTTGGGTTCTTCTTTAGCTCTCTCACCAAGGCTCGTCTCCCCCGATAGCTCAGTTTTGCCGGACGGCCAGATCTAGGAAGGGTTCTGGTCAGCCCAAACGTCTTCCATTTAAGGATTATGGAGGCCACTGTGCTCTTAGGAACCTTAAGTGCAGCAGAATTTTTTTGTAACCTTGGCCAGATCTGTGCCTTGCCACAATTCTGTCTCGGAGCTCTTCAGGCAGTTCCTTTGACCTCATGACTCTCATTTGCTCTGACATGCACTGTGAGCTGTAAGGTCTTATATAGACAGGTGTGTGGCTTTCCTAATCAAGTCCAATCAGTATAATCAAACACAGCTGGACTCAAATGAAGGTGTAGAACCATCTCAAGGATGATCAGAAGAAATGGACAGCACCTGAGTTAAATATGTGTTATATTACAAATGGCTGCAATATAACAAAGAGTGAAAAATGTAAGGGGGTCTGAATACTTTCCGTACCCACTGTATAATGTATTTATACATTTTTACTAACATGTTGTTACAAACCCATATTTCTTTTCTTTCTTTCTTTCTTTCTTTATTTTCATACAGTGAAAGTAAACAGTAACTGAATCTTTCATTCTGACTAGCATTCCAGCATTTTCCTTCATGGACGAATGAAAGTCGCATGGGTTTGGTTGGAACAACATGAGGGTATGAGGGTGAATTTTCTTTTGTGTGTGTGTGTGTGTGTGTGTGTGTGTGTGTGTGTGTGTGTGTGTGTGTGTGTGAAATAGCCCTTTAAGCCACTTAAAATGTATAAAATATAAGCTTATTATTTAAAAGCAAAAAAATAAAAAAATAAAACAATGTTTATTTGTACGCTTGTGCTTTCATAAAGCAGGTGACACTTACATTTTTATTATGTAACGCAATGGCATTCATACATTTTTAGGTTTGGCTTTAGGGGCCTCCATATACATAGAAGTAATCATCTTATAGTATAATGCATCTGGATTCTTGGAGTCATTCCCCACCTGTCCAGCACTCATGAATTAAACATTTGATACAGTTCCCAGACATCACCTTACAGCCCCTTATTGTTCCCTGCCCAAGACATGTGTGAACTCACATTCTCCTGTGTGTGTCCTGCCCTAACCCATACTTCATTCCAAACATTTTAAGAACAGGTTAAACCAGATCTAGAAAAGCAAGAATGTCAGTTAAAAGCCAAAAACAGAAACACTACGTCACATGCTTTAAGGCACAGAAAGACACACCAAAATAAACAGACTACAACAAACATGAAAACAAACTCAATACTAATCCAAATGCATGGAATTAATATCATCACGATAAAGATTACTCTGAAAGCATCCAGCTACAACACCTCTATGGTGATGAGTTTGTGTTAATTTTTTTAATAAAATGTAAAGATCTAGTTTTATGGTACATTTATGCAGAATTTTGTAAAAGCAGGCAATTCATTCTAGAAGATCTTACCATCCTTATATTCAAACATAAAGGGTGATTTGCTGGTTTATAATAAAGCCATAGGGACATTTATGTATCCAGTGCCACATCAAGAAATTTTACTCCACAGATTGTTTATTTTCCTTTATTAGATAAGACATAATTATAATAATTTACACCTGAGGCAAGAATAGTTAAGCAAAAGGTTGTTTAAAAATAAAAAAAAATACAATTTAGGAGAACATGAAAAGACTGGAACGTCACTCTATCACATAAATTATTATTGATGCACTAAATGTTAAATGCCATTTGTTTGAGTAAACGTCATAACATTGCTTAAAGATGCAGTTCAACAATTACATGTGATGTCAGATGAGTAATGCAGGCATTTTAGAAGGATTTCCATCTGATGGCTGAGAAAATTGTGTGGATGACATACAGTAAAGTGGTCAAAAAGGAAAATACCTGAAATGAAAGAGACATAAATAGTCACTATACACTTCAACAAGTAAAATGTGCAGCTGCTACTTTAAAATGGCTTTGTTGGGCCTATCTATTGTAGTCATGTTATCTGTTGTTTTTTTTTTGTTACCACATAAATCGCATTAAGGCATGTTTAATAATTTACATATTAAAGATTATTCAGAATCTCCAGTTTATCAAAAGTAAAGCTAAAAGTAAAGCTCCTTATTGTTTACAGACTTCACTAATATCTTATTGTATTTGCGTTTAACAGGTTAAACAGTGCTTTGTAGACTTGGAATGATTTTTGATTTTTAGCTATAGGGACTTACCACGGCAGCTACGTCCAGCTTGTAAATAAGTTCATCTCTGCCAACTGCTATATCCCAAAAAATGGTTATGTAAGCCAGAAGCACGGAGGCACTGAGATAGAGGAGTGCTGCAAATCCATGGTATGCTACATCCTGCAAAGAGAAAATTAAGATATATAAGAAAATGTGTTTGTGTCTTCATGGGGAGAGAAAGAAAAGCAGTTGAAGTACAAAGAGAAAGTGGAAAGGAAATAGACAAAGAGAGAGAGAGACTATGAACTTACCGCACTTGCCCAAGAGCTTCTGTTATGATGAGACCCACAGGCAAAGATCAGCAACCAGAGGAATGTCACGACGAAACAAAAAATTGCCACAGAGATAACGTATGCCTGGGGGTTGTAAGGTAAGAGGTACGTAGACGCTACCAGGCTCAATACCAGACCCCCAAAGACCTGAGAGATGAGCAAAATGAAAAAAAGTAAGTTTCACTTACAGAATCCCTCTTTATTCCTGGAGTTACAGAGCTTGCAGATAGTTGTACAGAAAATGTATATACAAATGAATAAAAAATTAAGAACTCTATAAACGAAATTCTTCCTGAAATATCTCAAAACATTGGATATAAGAGAAAACAATGACATTAAAGTATAAAATAGATAAAAAAAATGTCATTTTCTGATATTTACCAGTGATATTTTCCTGCTGAAAATTTGTGTGCATACATATATGCATTTACTTAAGTTATAAATCAAATCATTTTAAGTAGGCTGGAATTACAATATAATCTTTGGATTACCACAGTTCAACATTTTATGGGTCTTAATTGCATTTTTTAAAACTAATTTTTACTTTAGTATTTAAACTTACAATAAATAAATTACATGAAGTTTTTTGGTTTCATAATGTTTCAAGGTGACTTTAATGAAAACATAACATCAGTAAAGTAATCAATTAATTAAAATCAACTCACAAGCTCTGGAAGGTAGAAGATGTCGGGTATGGTGCAGAATATTGCCCCTCCGCGGGGCAGGTAGCCCATTTGTCCTGTATTGGTCGCCATGTGTGCACACCCGAGTGTCCTCTCTGCACAGTTAGAATGAATGTGCAGAAGTGCTGAGGATGTGCTCTATTAAAGAGGCTGACAGAGTGCTGGACAAACCTGTTCATCTTGATGCATACCATGAAGACCCACCCTGTGTATTCACTCCATCTGAGGGCTGCTCTTTTATTTACTTGCTAGACTTCGTGTGACAGTCAACACTTGTTTACATATCGTTATAGTGTCAGATGCTCATTAATTTTTGACAGTGTTGTTGGTTGTTGCTGTCTTTAAAACAGCCATGAAAACTTACTTTATTGTTTTATGATAGAACAGCATAGCCTACTGTATACATCAACATCTTATATTCTAATCCTAAATTGATTTCTCTATTCAAGGTGACATATGTGATGAATATACTGTATGTAAATGCAAAATATGGAGAAAAGAAACTGAGAAGACAAGTTTAAAACAGTAGATTTGAGAAAAAAAAAAAATCTACTTCCAAATTTTCCCTATTAATGTGACCATGCATCTTGTGGCATTTTGTAAGACTATAGGTAAAATGAAACATAATGGAAAATTTGTTCTTTTTCATTTTCCCTAACAGTACAGGTGATGATAGGTCAGTCTGGTCCCACGGGTGGGTTAGATTTCATTGTTTAACCAGAACACAGGTGACCATGGTGCGTGTCAGAGCGTGACTCAGGATTTAGTTTCATAGACTGTCAACCATGGTGTGAAATATTAGAGAATGGTTTGATGTACTACTTCACTTCACACAGTATGTGAGTAAATATGGCCAAAAATGGGTTTTGATATTATAATCAATGTGTCTATTAATTGTCTCTAGTTTGCATATTAATCTGTTCGGCAACATGTAATTAAAAAAACAAGTATAATAATAAGAGTGCAAAACTGTAATTGAATCATGTCTCACAACAGAAAGTCATATTCTGCTTTGAAAACCCACAGTATTAAGATATTCATATACTACAACAAATAATTTGAAATTTAGACCGATTTACATGACAATGACAAAATATAATCATATTTGCATAAGGGTGTTAAATTTGAGCACTAAATTCATGTCAGCCATTTTTAAAGACCAAAAAGAAGAAGGGGTCATGGTGAAACTTCCAAACATTTGGTATCTCTGTAGCTGATGATACATGGGGAAACTTTCTAAACAATTCTGCCAGACAACTTTTGTTGAGCAATGCTTGAGTACTTTCCCATTGAGAATGGGTAACAAATTTCTATCTGGATACTTATCGGTATCGATATATCGGTTGTGGGCCCTGTGTCTCACCTGGTTGCCCATTGACAGCAACATTGACCAAAGTTGCCTGCCAAAATTACTCAAAAAGTTGCCTTGTGTATCATCAGCATAAAACGATCAGGGGTGTCAAACTCAGCCCTGCAGAGTTTAGATGCAACCCCAATTAAACACACCTGATCCAGCTAATCAAGTCCTTCGGGCTTATTTTAAAACTACGACTTGTGTTTTGGAACTAAAAAATTTACAAGACAATCAACCACGAAACAGGTTTGTTCCCCTTTACGTATTGCACAGCATACAGCTTACCTTCCTCCAACCTTCTGGTCTACCACCAATCTATCAAAAATCTCTCTTTTGCACATTTCATTTTGCCCCACGCATCGACGTGTTTAACCCCACACTGCCATCTAGTGTCTGGTCTTGTAATTACATCACGTGATGTCGTTATCACGTGGTTTCTGTTACTTTACTTAGCGCTGGCTATGATGCACAAATCACAGTTGTTTTTGAGCGCTCGATGATTGTATTTTAATTGCTGTCTCCTGTGAGACAAAAACGTCCTAAAATTCGTTAAATGCGAGCTCAGTCACTGATTCAGCTTTATGAGGGCCTCTCCCTGGATGCACTACTGGGCAAGGAACGGTTAACATCGATTTCCTCGTGACTTAACGGGTCATTTCTTCCTGGTTTGTTTTCTTTATGCATGTTTTCTAATCATCTTGTTTTCTAGATGATTCATTTCGTTGCTTTCTACGAGCTTTTTGCACATAAAGAATGGACATTCCACAAAAAAAAAAAAAAAAAGTCTTTAGAGTGTCTTGTGTATATGACAACTTTTACAATATTTTACTTTATTTTATATATATGGCATAATGTTTTATTTAAAGAAATATATTGATGACATAGAATGTTTTTAGTAATATTAAATGTTTTATTTACAATAAGAATGAAAGTATGATTCTGTATATCACTCTTGTCTACAGATACCAGTAATTATCTTGAGAAGACTCTCTACATTCATAAAGTTGTATATGACACGACTTTTACTGCATATCAGCGCAAATCTGGTTCCCCCGTCCCTGCACCCGTGTCACATAGCCATCACCTTAGCACTGTTTTAACTGCCACAGAAGTGAATTGTGATCACAGTTCAAACAAACACAGATGCCTCGATGGAGGACTCAAACACTTTCGTTGGTCAGACCCAGTAGCTCAAGCGCTGCTATTGTGTGTTTTTTCCTTTGGAGTGATACTGCCTATACGCTGTCATCGTCTACTAATATTATTTGTTAAAGACTGTTTATCTTGATTCACAAGTGACGCTGCACTACAAGAAAGCTGCAACAGAGGCCAGGAGGCCCTGCGTTTCTGGGAAGCAGCAGCCTCTATGAAAAGCCTAAAGGACCCATTGGAAACAAATGCCAAGAAAGCGGATCTCCTGGTCACTGTAGTGACAGCCAGGAGAGCAGAGGGGAGGGACTATCACTACCTGTTACAGGTGGCACAACAGCTCAAATCGCTCCTAAAAGCCTGTGGAGATAAACCATGTGCTGAGGTCATGCTCTGTGACATCGAAAGCGGTCCCACTTTAAATGAGGATGCTTTGCTTCTGGAGAAACAGTTTTTGGTTGTTAGACGTTCTCTTGATGAAAGGTGGCAGAGCCGAGAAGTGGCCAACATCTTTGAGAAGGAGAAAAGAGATTATGTTTTCTGTCTGTGCCAAGGATGGGACCTGATGAGGCCGAAAAACGTTGTTGTCCTGGACGATAACGCACTTCCGTTGACTGTTTTTTTTCCCGGCTGTTAAAAACTTACTCTCGCAGAGATTTGCACTTAATACTTTATACATTAAGCTCCACCATCCAGAACGTCTGCAGAGATACTGGAATCCAGAGCCTTATCACATTCTAGAATGGATGGGTCTCGGCCTGTTTGGGGCTATGATGCTCCTCCTTTTGTCATCTCACTGTACACCTCTTTCTTTTACCTTCTCACCTCCTCATTTTCTCTTTCTGGCTCTATGTAATGGCCGTGGTTGAGCTGGCATGGAGGCACTATCTCCTAGAAATCATTCGGCTTTTGCCTCAGCTGTACACTGTGTGTCCTGCCACTGAATGTTGCACCCCTGCTGTGCTCTATCCAGGTAACTCCTCCATTCAAGCCGCTGAATACCTGGACCAGGCCATCTGCACTCAGGGAAATGCAAAAGACATGGTGCTGTACAAGGTAGCAAGATCGAGGCCTGGTGAGAAGGCACACAGCGTTGAACCAAATCTCATCAAGCGTATCGGTGCTTACTCCTCCATCAGGACGAACCCCGTTCCACCGAGATTAATTTGACTTCAGATTGTTCTCACAGAACAGCTCATAAAAGTGAAATATGAAACACATTTCAGACACTGTTTGAAAACATTCAAATGTAGGAGTTCAACATAACACTTAGATTAGGGCCCAAAAAGTGTCTCTACTCCCATACACTAATTCATGGAAAGGAAAGATATTCATTTAGATATAAAAATAACAAAATTATAACCTAGAGAAGATTAATATATGTGACCCCTTGTGCTGCAGTTCCAGACACAGATGCTTTAAGAATGTGGTGTATTTTTAAACACATTTCTATCTTGACTAATGAATGGGATTTTTAAATTTTGCAGTCTTTACAATTTTATTTATTTGAGAATGATTATTGTTGTTGTTATTTGCATCTGCTGGAAATGTAATCAGCTTTCATTAGTGAATGTCCTGGTTTATATTATATACCACAATAAAATAGTTTTACATTTCATGGCTGAAATACAATTATGTTTAAAGAAATCGTAGCTGGCTGTTTGCCAAAAAAAAAAAAAAAACGTTTTTTCAATCAAGTTTTTAAATTGTTTCCTGTTAACTTTGACATGTTGAAACCTACAGTAAAATACTGCTTCTCTTTTAAAACAATGTTGTTATAAACATTTATCTACAGTGCATAAAAATTTATTACGTTTACAAAAATATGAACGTTTTACAGTAGTTGGACTTGTTTTTATTTTTATTTTATTTTATTTATTTTTGTCTGCCCATCACTTTATTTTATAAAGGTAATTATATACTGAAAAACGTAATAATACATTATTTGATATTACGGTGTTCCTCTAGTTTTGAGATCTCAGCGTAAATTACAGTGTAAACAAGGCAACAATGGGTTAATCATAACCATAGACTGTGATCATAACACAGTCGTTGGGGTGTTTCCTTTGAGACGTCACTATAAAACTCTCCGCTAGTTCCGCTGGATTCAGTCACATGACTGGTCAAAAAACATAGCTGTAGAAACTCTCTAGTATAATAAATTCTCACATGCATTCTAGACAAATATATTATTCGCCCCATAAGTGTTTATTTGTGGAGGTTAAAGCCAAATGACACACTTTCCTGCCGTTTGGAATATGCGGGATAAAACCAAAAAAATCCTACTATGGCGAGGCCTCACCTTATGAATATTAATTAGATAGGACGTTCAGCCAATCGAAGCAAGGCATCTAATTAATGCAAGGCTGTGCTTCTTAATATTAATGAGACCATCCTCAATTTGATTGGTGAGATGGCTTCTCTATTAAATATTAATTTGCCCATGCTGACGTTTCACGGTTATTTTCCAAATGCGAAGGCGTGGATCATGAATTTTCAAAAGCCAGACCTCCACCATACTAGGATTAGTAAATTCGCTTCGTTTGCAAGATGAACTTTTTTCAAGACGGGATTTCCTGCGAAGTGGATTTGTATCAGCTGCGTAAGGACAGGGAAAAGTTGAGGGACAGAGAAAAATGTCAGAGACCGAAAAACCAAAGGGCCATACTTTACCAAAGGATGAAGGTTTAACCAATGGAGGAAATAATGTTTCCAGTAACGTTTCAGATGAGCTGACAGAGGTATGTTGCGTGGATATAGTGTTCTTGGAAACCTGTAAGTACTTATCAATGTGCCGCAAAAAGCAAACATCCAAACAGAAAATACGTTCAGGTTCATAGATGGTACTCTGATATTAAATTTGGATTGGTTGGTTTATTAAATGGAATGGAAAGTCTGTTGAACTTACCGCAACATAGAGGTCCTTTTAAATCTGGATCATTTTATGAAATCAGAGAAACATCTGGTGTCTTGCTTGTCAAGAAAAAAAACAAGCCCTTTGCATTTTTTTTTTTTTTTGTTTTTTTTTTTGCCTTTTGCATATATTTCAGAAGTTCTTTACTTATTAATTGTTTATCCTTTGTACAGAAATGCATTGTTATTTTTGTTTGTTGCCATACACATATAATTATGCATGGACCTAACTGTTAGCATGAGCGTGCACAAATCAGTCCCATTTTTGAGTGATGTCTGTAGTTTGAAAGGGAGGTTACTGTATAGCACGTAATAGTTTTGGTAAATTGATATGTCGAATCGTATGCCGCTCTGTTTAATCCAGTTATACATTATATACAGCCTTTTGCTAATTATTTAATTTATTAATCGTTATTTACGCAGATTTTATGACATCATATTAATTGAGAGATTACATGGAATATTTGCAACTATATAAATTAATTTGTCACTTCACAGAATCATTTTAAATGAACTAGAAAAGATGAAAAAAAGTGGATAAATAAAATATGCAATGGACTATAATGGCCTATCAGACTGGTTTTTATTCTCTCTTCTTGGTCGCTGATGTTTGCTGATGTGGTTTTAGAAATTCGACCTTGCCACAGTATATGTGTCAGATGCCCAGTATAACAGGAACATCTTTTTTGATACTTCGCCACAGGCTGTGAGGTAAGAGATCACTTTCCAGCAATCATTTATATAACTTTGACTATTACTAGATTGTGTATTATAAAATCTGTAAAATATTCCACAGGCTGTACCTGTTGTACAATCACTGGTTCATGCAGATGCTGGTATATGTGTTCATCATTATAAACCTTGCTCTGGCTCTCTTTGAGGATCCTGCTGTTGTGCCACTTCCTATATGGGTATGAGTGAAAAACATTTTAAACTTACATTTGAAATTTGTATAGCCGAGCAGTGGTTTAATCATTTATCCAATGTGTAATTCATTGCAGACCTTTGTGTAGTTTTGTGAATGGATGGTTGAATATTTCTTGGATTCTCTTTGTTTCTATCTCTGTTTAACTATAAAACATGTTATGCATGAACCTCTATATACTGAAAATGAAAAGTTTGGGTCTGTTGTCATAGTAGAGTACCTATGTGAACTGGAAAAGTATTTGACTAGCAACATAAAACAGAGTTTACTGCCTTTATGACATCCTGTATTCCATGCCAACTCCCCATATGACACAATGGGATATTTCATGGAGATTCATGTTCATTGCAAATAGTCACTTTCAATGGAAGAATGTCAGGAGCTTTAGATGGTGTTTTTCTGTCACTATCCACATTTATTTATTTGTAACCCAGCTAATTGTGGCAAACCATTTGGCAGTTAGACTCTGATAAAGTAACCTTAGTTTAAAATCTTATTAGACAGTTATATAGTAAAATTCTATAACGTTGTGTGTGTGTGTGCGTTCTCTAGGCGACTTCTACAATCGAGATCATTTGTCTCTCTGCGTTCACTGTGCGGATGGTACACTATGCCAAAGTCATTCCAAGGGATAAATTCTGGAAGGATCCTAAAAATATCTGCATCATAGTCATTGTAACGGTAGGCCTCTAATCCAAAAATAATATTTTCAGACTGTATATATGAAAAGGATCAATTTTCATTACATAATCAGTTTTATCTGGTTCATATCATAATATATTATTGATATAATAGAACAGCAGTGAATTCACCTAAAGTGTTCTGTCTGTACAAACATGAGAAAATGCTGAGAATGTACTGTAGTCGTAACAATGTTGTGAAATGAACTTTAGCCCGGGGTTTGTCATTCTCAGCAGTTCCGCAGGATCACCAGGAATGTGGCGTTCACTGACTATGAGTAGACATTTAGTGAAGCCAGGAAGAGGGTTTACATGTGTTGTGAAACTAGCTTGCAATCTTTGAAATTTTGGGAGATTTTGAATATCACTGTATTTTTTGTTTTTTATGATCTTTCTTTACTCTTCCCATCTCACAGCTCTCTTTCATAGATTTGACTATATACGGGGCTTTGAAAGCAACAGGCTACTTTGCCATCCGATGGTCGAGGGTCTTAAGACCTCTTCTGTTAGTCAATGTTACAGAGGGAAGACAAGTAAGAAAACCTCAAAGCACAAAATCAAATAATAAATGTATAGTAGTTCCTGCATTGTTTAATTAGCTCATTAATTCATTCTTTTTTATAGTTTGAAAATGTCCATTCAGATAATTTTGCCATGAAATAAAGCTTAAAGTTGGAGAAAACATACACTATTGTGTTTTTAAGTTTTTTGGGTCATTTATAAAATCTTACCCATTCCGAACTTGGTAGTGTACTGTATGTCCATATGGTACAAATGTCCTCCAGACCCATTCTTGTCCCCTTTCTTTTGTGTCTGTAGCTGCGGAGGGCGTTCAGGAGTATTCGGAATGCACTGCCTCAGATCTCCTATGTTTTTTTCTTATTCATGTTCAGCGTGTTGGTCTTTTCTCTCATGGCTCTTAAATTGTTTGGGAAAAGGTAATCCGAAATACAGTATCAATCATTTATACCTCTGGACTTTTTCAGTCATCTTATTTGTGTCCAGTGAAAAAAAGTTTATTATTATCTTTTTCTTTTATCTTAGGGGCCTTCTTACCATTGATGGTTCTCCATATTTCACTAACTATTTGGATATTGTTTTCGATCTTTATGTTTTAGTGACCACTGCTAATAGCCCTGATGTCATGTAAGTCTTGAACTATTGCAGGTTTCTCTCTCCCTCTCTCCTTTTAGGCTTTATTCTCTTTGGTGAATTGTTTTATTAGTGTGCAATTGTATATTCAACAGTATAAAAGACTTTCAGTAACCCACAGTGTGCTTTAAGCATGCTATGCAAATGCTTCTGTGATATTATTTTTATGTTTTCATTCTAGGATGCCGGCCTACAACTACAGTGTTTTCTTCACTGTTTTCTTCATCCTGTACATTGTTATCAACACATATACCTTCATGTCCTTCTTTCTTGCCGTCGTTTACAACAACTACAAAAAGTACCTTAAGGTATTCACATCCTTGTCAAGGCGGCATGCAACTTTCTCAGTCACATTTATTTTGATCACATTTTAAAGAAATTATTTTAAAATAAATTAATCTTGAATTAATATGTATATTTTTAAATATTAAAACAAATTAATATATTGAAATAAGGTTTTTGATCTATTAATGTTTGCATTTAATACTATTGATCAATCTCATAATCTAGCTCATTCTTTTATAGATAGTTCTAGAAGTTCTTCTTTATTTCTTTCCTGTTTTCTAGGAGGAAGTGCGGCAGCTGGTGAAGGCCAGAAGATCTAAGATGTGCCGGGCGTTTTCATTGCTTCAGGAGACCCGGGGTGAAGGTGGAGAGCCTGTGGTGACCCAGGCCAAATGGAACCATCTTGTTAAACTCGTCAAGCCGAATATCAGTATTGCTCACCGGGAATTGCTCTGGAGCGTCTTAGATGATCAGAATAAAGGACACATAGGTCAGACTGATTTTTCTTTGCTTCAATAGTCACTTAAAATTATATTTGACTGCTATTTTATTGAATTTTTCCCTTAATCTTCATTGTCTGAGCAGGGAAGATTGCATTTGTCCAGCTTGCTGATCTTCTGAGTATTCAGGTGATCACAGTAAAGTCCCAGCCACACCCCATTCAAATCTGTTTCCCCTCCGTGTATAATTCCTCAGTCAGCAGATTCATCCGCTATATGGTTCGTACAAGGTACATGGACACAAAATATCTAACAACAAAGTTGTATGACTTCCTTTTGTGTCCCTGTTGGACATCCTATTGATGCTGTTAAACATGTTTGTACATGTGCTTGCCATATGGTCATCTGTTTGTCGTATTGTGTGTTCCAGAGTGTTTGTGTATGTCTATGACCTGATTATCCTGGTGAATGCTGTATTCATTGGTCTGGATGAGGAGAACCCTGTGGTCTCAAATGCTGAGTGGGGTTTTCTGGCTCTTTATATTTTGGAGATCATTCTCAAACTGTACGCTACTGAGCCTCGGGCATTCTTCGCTCGACATCATTTCTGGAACTGGTAAGGAGACTGTGTTTTGTATGGCTCACTGAATTTGATTACATAATATCTGTGTTAGCTCACATGAAATCAAATTCAGTTAAATCTATCTCTTACAGGTTTGATACCATCATTATTGTGTCTGCACTCTTTGGCACTATCATTAACTCAGCACTCAAACACTGTAAGTGCTTAGGAACTTTATGAAGTATATATTGTACTTACATACTACTGATGCAGTGTACTTGGATACAGTTTTGCATTTACTACATTTTATATCAAAGTTGTTAGTGTTATATAAGCATACCTTTAAGAAATCTTACTGTCTTTATCTTTGCATTTGAATGACCAATTTTTTTTGTTTGCAGCTGGAGGTTACACAAGTCGCCAGATCTTGGACATCGTTTTCATCTTGAGAGTTGTCAGACTCATACGTTTGGTGGATTCCATTAAGAGGTCAGATAGTTACAGCCAAATGCTTTTTATATGCAAATGTTTTTTAAATGCTGCCATGTGACATTAAACTAAAAATCTCACCTTTGTAGATTCCGAGCCATCATCAACACTCTTATTAAAATTGGACCGACTATTCTTACATTTGGCCAACTCATAGTGGTGAGTAATTACATATTGTTAAGGGATAGTTGAGCCAAAAATGCCAATTCTGGCATCATTTACTGCCCCTAATGTTGTTCCAAACTTGTATGCTTTTCTTTCATTCTTTTGTCTATACAGTATGTCAATGGGGTTCAGTATTCATTTGGACCCCATTTACTTTCATTGTATGAACAAAAACAGTTGAGTGTTCAGCAGAAGAAAAAGTCAGTTACGCTTGGAATGACATGAGAGTAAAAGAGCAAACTGTTCCTTTAAGAGCCTCATGCCAATATCAGTCCTTCTGGTGGCATCTTAGCAACACCGCTGGGCAGTTATGTTCTATTTAGCTAACCGGGATACTGAGAAATGTCAAAACTGTGTTTCAATGACAATTCTACAAAACATCAATAGTATCACAAAAAACTCTATAAAACAAATAAATGTTCTTTAGAACTTCTTCATCAAAGAATCCTGAAATTCACAGTTTCCACAGAAACATTAAGCAGCACAACTGTTTTCAACATTGATAATAATAAAAAAAAAAATTGAGTGGCAGATCAGCATATTAGAATGATTTCTAAAGGATCATGTGACACTGAAGCCTGAAGTAACGACTGCTGAACAGCTGAACACATCAGAGGAATCAATTTCATTTTAAAATATATTAAAATAGAAAAAAGTTATTTTAACTTATGTTTAACAATATATATTGTATTTTTGATCAAATAAATGCAGCCTTGATGAGCAAAGCATTCAAAAAGCTTACAAACCTCATACTTTTGAGAAGTATTGTATGTTTGTGTGTGTGTATGTATGTATGTATATATATATATAATATATATATATATATATATATATATATATATATATATATATATATATATATGTATATATGTATATATATATACATACATACATATATATATATACTGCATGCATTATACAGGCTATTGCTTTAAATAAAAATTCAGAATGGATGAATGTGTCCACCAAAAATGGCCATGCTCTAAATGGCGATTTTCCTATATTGCACCATGCTGGGCCTCAAGGACACCTTGTATGATAATAGGGTGTTAAAAAAGTGGGGGCTGGATGCAGTGCTTGATGTATGACTGCATTTAGATGGCTGTACCTCGTCAAGCTGCCAACAGTGTTCCATTGTTCCACCCTTTTATGATCCTGGGACAGGGACATAATCATTTGAAGGGAGGCAGACCCATCATGCTGCATATTAAACTGTTGTTTGTGATGAAAAACTGCCATAATTGATGTGTATAATACTGTATATGTATGTAGAAATCCACTGCTGTCCCCTACAGGTGGTGTATTACATATTTGCCATGGTTGGAATGGAATTATTTAAAGGTAAAGTTCAGTTCTTTGAACCTAACTCTACAAGTCCTGATCAGGAGTACTGTGGAAACCCTCTCCTCAAAGGAACCACTTTTGCTAAACTCAACTACTGCAAGAACAACTTCAACAATGTGGTCTCTTCCTTCATTGTCTTGCTGGAACTCACTGTGGTTAATCAGTGGCATGATATCCTTCACAAATACAGATCAAAATGCATTTCTGCTCCAAGGATAATGCTGTGAAACTCTAGACTAAGGTCTTTGAAAGTTCTAATAACATCATTATCATGCATTGCTTTTCCCTTAACTGATTTCACTGCTGACCAGTGGTTTCACAGCAGTCACACATGTTTCAGCCAGAATTTTCTTTGTCCTTTTTCACATTGTGGTCGTCATTATTATAATCAAGTAAGAACAAAGGGACTATCTTTTAAAATATTATTATTGTGTTTTTCTTTGAAAGACAAATATGCATAATTTAAGTAGTGAGCCTAATTATTTCCCCCCCTCAGTATTTTTGTAGCATTTATCTTGGAGGCATTCTTAGTGGAATACACATTTGACAAAAGTGACCTGCAAACTTCTCTGGAGAAAAAAATAGAGGAGCTGGAGCTTAATGTTCAACAGTATGTACCATTTGGACCTCCTATTAAGTTGTTTAGCATAGCATCATTTTGCTGTTGATTTGGAGTTTTAATGGAAGCCCTTTTTGTTTGGCAGGGATGGTGTGGACACTGGTCTTGTAGATGCAATGGAAAGCATTGACAATGAACTGGGCCCTTCTGAAACTGGCAAACAGAAGCCCTCGCTCATGTTCAAGATTGCTTCAAGAAGTAAGATATTTCATTAACCCCTGATTTTATTTATTTTACCCTCATTTTTTATTCTGTTTTACTTGTATTTTGTTTTACTTCATTATTGTTCAAATGCATTATTTGGTAAACTAGTAAGTAATAAAAGGACTGCTTTTGTTTTATTTTCCAGGATCCAGAACTGTGGATGGACTTTTACAGCGGATGTTTGAAACAGATCTTCGTCATGAAGACTTCAACGAGGAAGAGGAGCCAGAAAATATCAACTTCTCAAACCCTGTCTTTGACTCAGTATAACCAACATTAAAACTAAAAAAAAACATGTAAATATATAAATACGGTTTGTATCAAAGATTCCCTTTATGTATGATATTTGATAAGATTTATTATATGGACCATTAATATTCATTTTTCAGTCATCAAAGAGTCTCATTTGTAATCAAAGGTTTGTGGCTATATATATTATATATAAGCTATTATAATGTAGCATCTTATTTTCTATTTTAAAAATTTTGTTGAAAAAAGGGAAATATACTACATAACCAAAAAGGGATTGCTCCAGATTAAAATTTTGTACACATACAATTTAAAATATAATAATAAAAATATAGCTGAAAGCAGCAAGGGTGGGCCCAGGCCCCGGTGGCACCGTCACCACCAGTAGCATCAGGAAAACGGTGCACAGCGACACATGCGTTTAACCCCTTGCCAGTCTGGTTGTTGAGTTACAGCAATGAAAGGGTTACTCTAGAATATCAAGAGTGTGAAAATAATTGTATGAAACTATATTGACAGTACAGAACATTTCAGCTGATTTAATGTTTTTATTTGTCAATGTAGTGGATGGAAACAGACAGGAGAAAAGGCAGGCTTAAAAGATTTCTTCTCCTATGACTCTACTGGACAATCTCGGTATTACATCCTTCATCTGTCAGTTGAAATGTCTGATAGTTTTTAATTTGCTGGCCCCAGAGCATCAGAAATTCATGAAAATAAGCATATTTGCTCAGAATGACTTATTCTCTGTATGTAAAAAGTTTGGGCAATGTTCTTTTAAAGATATAACACAATTACAGTTTTCTTTTTTGCTGTTACTTTAATTAATTGCCATGGCAATACCGTGTCAATATAGTGCTATATTGCTGCTCATATTGCTCATATATACAGAGATACTTGAGTTTGTAGTAAGTAAAATTACTCTGCTGATTTTATTATCTGATGTTAAGTGCTTGTACAACAATTAAAAACGAATAGTGCTGTAGGCTTATTCTTACTCATACGTTCTTTATCCAGTTTCCATACTGTCTTTTCTATGAAAGTCCTGTGGCAAAAACAACTTTTTCATGACTGACATAAGCAGAATGATACTGTGATATAGAATTATTACATACAGAGCCGCATTAAGACTGTAAGGGGCCCCTGGGCTCTTGAGGGGCCCATCTTCCACCAGACCTACAGCCTACTTTCACGCAAGCTGTCAGCCTTTTATTTTGCAGTAATAAATGCCATTAACAAAAAATCCAAACCTATAAGTCTTTCATATAAAACATACACAATATAATGAACTACACATGTCCACATTAGCATTTTTTACTCTGATATCTGCATATAAAAAGTGTAACATTAAACTGTACATATTAACGTTGGTAAATGCATTATGAACTAACATTCAACAAGGATCAGTGTAGGAAGGTAAATTAGTGAATGTAGATGTACACCTTAAAATGTTCTGTGCACATTTATGCCTTCACAAATGTCTTTTTGCTTGTGGATCAGGCTGAGTTCTTTTACATTTTCACAAATCTTACTCTAAACATGCAATTTTTTAAATCACTAATTTTCTGTAATAATAGTGAAATAACCAAGAGAAATAAAAAAATTATGTAAAATATTGTTAATCGTGGTTGTTATTCTTGATAGCTAATGCAATAACTATTGTAAAATGCTACAGTGCTTATTTACGTGTTTCTCAAAATTGTATTTTTGCTTTTTTAATTAAAATTAAGATCACAGACTTGACAGTAGTGACTGGCCAATGGCCCGGGGCCAGTGTGAAAGATGCTTGGGACAGTTGATCCAATCAGGCCACTGCTGCGTCCTCACGAAAGTTTATCATGGGCATGTGTTTTAAGCCTGGCAAATGTTTGAGTTTATAATATTAAAAGATGTGAAAGTACTCGATTCAGTGGTCTCTAACAACATTCGGACACCAAATTGAGTTCTTTTGTGTCTTCTTGCACTTGGATGGACAAATACAACTTGCAAATTTGAACATTCAAGCGATTTTAAAGCATTTAAAAGCAAAAAGATGCAAATAACAACCCCATTCAGTATTTCTGTCTTGCCCTTGAACAGACAAATACATATAAAAGTATGAAAGTGACGAGAAAGTGAAAGTGACGAGAAAGTGACGTGACATTCAGCCAAGTATGGTGACCCATACTCAGAATTCGTGCTCTGCATTTAACCCATCCGAAGTGCACACACACAGAGCAGTGAACACACACACACACTGTGAACACACACCCGGAGCAGTGGGCAGCCATTTTTTTTATGCTGCGGCGCACGGGGAGCAGTTGGGGGTTCGATGCCTTGCTCATGGGCACCTAAGTCATGGTATTGAAGGTGGAGAGAGAACTGTACATACACTCCCCCCACCCACAATTCCTGCCGGCCCGAGACTCGAACTCACAACCCTTCGATTGGGAGTCCGACTCTCTAACCATTAGGCCACGACTTCCCCTGCCACGACATACCCCAAGGCGGGTATGTCAAAATACCCGCCTTGGCGAGCATCCTCGAAAACAGTCGACTGTCTTAATTGAAATTAAACAAAGAAAGAAATTGGATGTATATTATTATTAAGACATAGTTAGACAGGCAGGGTCAAAACAGCAGCAAACAGTAGCACACAAGGTAATCCAAAAGGGTAATCCAGTAACAGGCAATGGTCAGGGCAGGCAGCAAACAATAACAAAACAATCCAAGATCAAAGAAAACAAAGGCGAGGCAAGGAAACATAGAACACCAGGAAACATTACAGGGTAACAATCAACAACATGTGAGAGTGTTTGTGTGCCATTCTTATAGTGTTAGACTGATGAAGTAATGAGAGAGAGGCGACTGCAATTGACGATGAGTGCAAATGACTCCGGGCAAAGGATTATGGGAAATGGAGTGCTGGGTGAATGGTAAAAGTCAGGGATGGAGTGCCCACTGGTGGAGCTCTTGTGCACTCCAGCTGGTTATTGTGGCACATTGTGTCTAAAGTTTTTTTGTTGTTGTTGTTTTTTTACCAGCTGCTATCCTTGTCCTTAACGTTTAAAATAAATAAATAACAGACAGATAAGTCACTCATTTCTCTTGATAGATGTTTCTGGTTTTAAAATGGATTCATCTATATTTAATTTATACAGTGAAGAATATGCATGTTACAAAATTTCCAGAATAACCGAGTTCCTGTTGGTCGGAGTTAATGTCATGCAGTGCAAAAGTTGTCTGGCTCAATGAGTTGTATATGTGTAACAAGATTCATATGTATACTTGAAAGTATGTATGAGATATGCAAAGTGTTTGGTGACTGCAGGTGGCACGGTAGAGCCCCAGTGCCAAGCCCGGGTCACAGCCTCTGCGGTGTCCCAATAACCGCAGATTCCAACGTGTGTGCCAATTTTTGGTTGTCCTGTGCAGTGGCGCCTGCAGGTGTACGGCTGTATGTAAATGCGTACAATGAGCGCTCAGACTGACCTGAGATTTGCCCCACAAACATTTCAGCAGTTATTATAGGCCTGTGTGTCCCATATTTCTGTTGACTGAACCAGCCAAGCCATTAATTGTGAATGTATCAGTCTTTTGTTTGCCAAAGTCAATTTCTGCATATAAATATTAAACCAAATATAAGCAGAAAATCATGCTATACGCACTTTCATGAGATTGGGTAAGCCTCCAACAATTAATTTGTTGCCTATTTTACAAATGGGAATACAAAGAATTCATGACAATGTTTTACATTCAAGCTACCCATAAAATTTATAGATTTTAGTACTTTAAAAATGTCTGGAATGTAATAAAGAATTTTTTAAAAAACTTTTAACTGTTTTAAAGCATTTGCTGCATGGATAAAAAAATTTAAATAAATTGTGTTGCAGCAAATCCTTAAAATTATAAGAGATTCAGAACAGAGCAACATAAAATCTGAAATCTTTTATTTTTTAATTGTGTAGAATTATAAAATAAAATGCAAATTATAATCTGGCCTGTTTTAGGCTTTTCCTTATTTTTATATTTTAGACATCGATCAGTTATGGTGATGAAAAAAATGACTCGCCATCTCCTTATTGGATGTGCCTTTAGAGCAGTGGTTTTCAAACCTCTCCATGAAGTACCCCCAGCACTGCACATTTTACATGCACCAATAAACCTAACACACCCACTTCAGGTCTTGCAGTCTCCACTAATGAGCTGATGAGTTGAATCAGGTGTGATAGATGAGGGAGACATACAAAATGTGCAGGGCTGGGGGTACTCCAGTACAGGTTTGAGAATCACTGCTTTAGAGAGTAATGCACGGATTAAATTCAATTTTAATTATTACGTTTTAAAGTAGTAATTTAAAGCTTTCTATATATTTTTATCATTCCTGTGAGGCAATTTACTGAGTTAAGGTTCATTATTGTGAAGAGCTCCTGTTCAAGACCGAGACGGCAGAAAGCGTTTGTATTCTTTATAAAAGCATGACGTTTTGTTGATATTGTGAGTGCACACAAATAAAACTAGACCCTTTACAGTTTAAAATGATGTATTACTCTTACCTTTACGAGCAAAAATGACTGTGTATTTTAAGTTGTTTCCACTGTTAGAAAAAAATGCAAGTGATCGCGCTGGAGTCTCCATGTCCTGTAGAGCGCGCATCAGCTTCCCCTCTCCACACAAACGAATGGATATGCGTCTAAAAGCGCACATTTACCTAGGTTAAACATTTAAACTATAACATTGTGATATGCTTGAACTGTTTTATATATAGATTTAATTTTAGGTTAGTCGTGACTAGTGATGATTTGAGAAGGCTAAATTGATCAAATATATAGGCTATGACTTACATTTAATAAACAAAATTTGCTCCAAACATTTTTTTTTTTATTAACTTTATAAAAAACTAAACGAATATAATCAATTTTCCATTACATGCCAAACTGATCTATTTTAATAGCTGAAACAGTAGTATATGCTTTTTTTGGGAAAAGGAGAAAAAAGGCTAGCTAGGGCCTATATTTGAGGCCCGTGCAGGGCTCTAATCCACCTCATCCGACGGTGTTTTGTTCTCTGGTTTACCATCCTCTGGAGTTTAAAACGTGTGATACATTCGCTCTGCTCTCACTGATCATTTGGTCCCCCATTAAATAAATAAATAAAAAACTCTGTCCCTATCCTCAGAAAAAAATCCTGCAGGCGCCCCTGGTCCTGTGGAGAGCCCGCCAGCAGAGAGCGCAATACCGTCTGCAGAGCATCAGCATCGCAGTGGCGGAGGTCAGAGAGGAAGAGTGATGTGTGGTGCTGATGCTGGGGTCCAGACGGGCGGGGAGCAAAGCAGGGAGCTGCAGCATCCTTAGCAATGGTGGAGAGAGATACTCTAAAGAGTATCCTGACGCGGGGAAAGAGGTTATGAGCCTCCACACATAAGAAAATGAGCAGGTAATAAACGATTTTTATTCCATTTCGCTATGACTCAATATGGCTGGTCCTGAGATGCCAGGCCATAGCAGTCCTGTAGGAGACCCGCTATCATTCTAAAACATCCTCCTCCGTAGAAATGTAAATTAAACCAACTGCATCCGGAATGTCTGCTTATAGAATTTTTGGTGATTGAAAAACATATTATACACGTTTGCTGAAATAACACTGGTCTCTTGAAACCCCGGTGATATTTGTTGGCTTCAATTTTGAGATTTGTAGTTTTGTTTGGATTGCGCTTTTATGTTGGAATCGGTATGTTTACCATGGCCCTAATGATGGTTTTGTAATCTTAGAGACTTTTATCTAATTTTGATGTGTTGACTAGTTTATGTAACTAAACAAAATGCACAGTGACAACGGGTGTAGCCAGGAGGCGAAATAACAAATCCTACTACGGCGAAGGCATAGCTTATGAATAATAATTAGAACAGTCTGACGTTGCTTACTAACCTTCCTGAAACGTAATTAATATTCATAAGCTAAGCGTTCGATTCGTTAGTTGACTAGCGCAGCTCCTGTCTATCAGCCAATCACGTAGCTGTACTGGACGAACGTCACTTAACGTAATGAATATTCATCTAGCAAGCGTCCTCTACAGATGGTAAAGAGTCACTGCATGGGTGTTTGACGCGCTGCAGTGCGGACCAGCGCAAAGGATGCGCGACCGGACAGTTGTGTTCAGTGAGAGCCTTGTCGTTTATTTATCAGATTGTATCGGATGTCCCGAGTATATGGGTAGAATAATATTGATGTATATACTCTTTTAATCCTCTGTGGTTTAGGCTGCCTTGCACTATGATGCCAATAGAGCTCGTTTATACGGCGAATTAGAGCACGTCACGTGGCAGATTTGTGTTTTTGCTTTAACCTTGGACCTTTGAGTCATTAATATATGCACGGTTTTTATATTGTAGGAATGATGTTTACGATTAGATAACCAAGTGCGCTTGGTCAGTGGGTGTTTTTGTGGTAGTCCACTGGCTTGCAGTGCATTAGCAGCAAGCTTGAGATACATATTAAATGTTTTAAGTTGCATAGTAAAAACTGATATTTTAATACGCTTTTTTAGTTAGTTTTTTTTTTTTTTTTTAAGAATTATTTTAGCATCCGTGAACAGAATTTTAGCTAGGTAGACCATCAGTAACAAAATGCACAAATCAGGCGGTTTATGGAATTAAAAACGGTCCCAGCTGATCGTTTGTGTCACTGTGAGGTCCCAAATGAAGATTTCAAAACGACGGAAAGGACTGACTTTGAGTAGTCTGTGTGCCAGGTAGGGTGAGAGCATCCACATGTATTTTAAAATTGGAATTGCATTTTTTCTTTTTTTACTAAAGCATGTGAAATAATCTGGAGTAAGGATTGCAATGAAATGTTAGTTTTAGAAGCCATAAATTGTTATATAGCGCTCTTTGTAAGATATTGTGTACATTTCCTACAAGCTTTACTCCAACTCTGTGGAATAAGAGAGAATGGGTTAAGATGTGTCATCCTCACAATTTTTGCATCAAAATATTTTGAAAGGTCTTCCTGTGATTTGAGGGAAAAGTGAATTTTAAGGTTTTCAAAAGTGAGTTTTTGCATGTGAAAGTAAATAAATTCATAATATTTCTGTGGCCCTGCTCCACAGCCTATTTAGAAAACTCAAGGAAAATTGGCACAGCTTATCCCCACTTTCCCTTATGCTTTTGAACACAACATTTATGCATTTATGAAAGCATTATATGTATTTACTGTCTGTCTTTCTCACTGGCCCATATGTGTCCAAGTGTGCTGTAATTTGTGTATGTATCTGTGTCCATTTCACTGTGTTGCACATCAGTATGTTTTGTGTTTTCTTCAGTTCACAGGGCTTACGTAACGGTGAAGTCTTTTCGTAACGTCAAGTCAAAGACACATTTTTTCCTTTTGCGCATCAGCTTATGATTCAATAATGCATGTATCACCTTTCTCTTGGACATTGAGTGCAAACTGACCTTTTTGACATTCATCCTTAAGGATTGAATTTCTGTCTGACCCATGCTTGCCTTAAGATGGATGGTGAGTGTCATAATAGTCAAAAGAGGAACTGCTGACGGCTTGAGATCGTGTCATCGGCCACGACTGACTGATGTGCCGAATCCTTGACAACTAGTGCAGAGAAGGAAAACAAAACAGCCGTAACGTCATATCAAGCGCTGCATCAGCAAAAAGTGCTCAAAACCAATTGCTTGTTAAGTATAATCCATCTCTTCTCTTGTTTTTCTGACTTGTAGGCTGGCAAAGGAGGGTTTTGGTGTCGACTAAATTGGTCAATTGCCAGATATTTGTCAGAGACGTAAGGTTATTGAAGAGATTTGTGAAAATGGTGAGAGAGTTACACCGTCCTTCATAGTTCCCCCCTCCTCTCCCTTCCTGGAAATGTGGCTGCACTTCACTTTTCAGAGTTTGATCACAAAATGGCTGTTGACGCTTCCCTTCCCTGGGATTCAGAGGAATTTCAATTATTATTCTTTGTTAATTAAGGTGACCTGAATGGAAACCCTCTCTGCTTTTCGCTCACCGTAACCTCACATCCCATGGGTCCCCTGGAACGAAACTGAGAAAAAAAAAGCTCCCTTGCAGATTAGTGGGAATATAAGCCGTGCGATTGAATGCTTTAGCTGTTTCACCAGCATTACGGCCTGTCTTGGACAACACCCGTAAGACTGTTCGGAACCTGCTTGTTAGTTAGTCGCTCATAAGGGAGAGGGTAGATGGCAGCTAATGTAGAAAATATCAGGGATATCCATCTGTCCTTTGGCCTAAAGTGGATTCCATTTATTATTGGAATGAAGCAATAGCATTTCCACACATTGATAGACCTTTTATACTTTTGGTTACAAAGTTGTTTCTCATTCTCAAATTTCCAAATATGGTCACAATAGCATGCAGAAGTCTAGTTGCGGAAGTAAAAATCCCATTCTTTTTCTCCATATGGTGAAAGATAGCTTGAAAACTTTTCGACAGACCTACTGTGAGCTACGAGATAATCAATGGAATTTCAACTTATTGTTTAAATAGTTGTGCGTAACAGCAAAATTCCTGGTTAAAAGCTACATCCCCCCCTGATTCTGCATAGAAATATCCACTGATCGGAAAATGAAAGTCACTCAGATCACTCCAAAAGAGGTCTCTCTGTGTTTTAAACCATTTACATGTGTAGTTTTGGAAGTTAAATTTAATTTAAATCCTTAAAACATAAAAATATTGCCACCATATTTTTCACTGTAAAGTTTTGGCACAATGACAAGCACAGATGTGAAGAAAAAAAAACTTTTTACAGTACATATTTTGCAATAAATGTAAAATATGTTGTTTCTTTAAAATAATAGTTCTATATTTCTCCAACAATGCTTCATGGGGTTGTAGTTCTTTCCCTCATTGAAGCCATTAAGTACAGTCTTTTTATATCCAATGTTGTAATTCACCTCGTAGCTGGTTGGTATGGTTCAACGTCTTTTTAAAATCCCTATGGGAAAAAATTTAAAGGAATAAAATACTTCCGGAACCAAGGTCATAGAATCTGTTGACGATTGACAATTGGCTGTAAATGAAAAGATGGGAAAGTGAGGCATGAGGTATAATCGACAAAGACAAGTTAAATAGCTTCATTATTCTATAATGGTTGTTACATTCACAACAGTATACTGCAGCTACTATAAAGAGCCCATTGATAACTGGCCACTGCAGGGTGTGGAAATGCTGGCTTAATGAACTTCAGTTGTATCTCAGTGTTCAGAAACCAACACATAGTGATTAAACTCTTCACTGCTCACATTCTTTTGCCAACTCATGTGAATTCTGACCAAACAAGCTTTCAGTCTTATATATATATATATATTTGTAAACTGCATCATTCATCCCTGCTACTGCCTGCATAACATTCAGACTTTCATCAACCAGTTGTTTTCCACAAATCTCCTTGTTTGCCTGTTTCAAGGGTACATCAGTGCCGGTGTCAGGAATTTGGCACATGAGTTGGCAATACTCCGCTCTGTCACTTTTCTTGGCTGAACTTTGTCCACCTTATGTCATAGTGCAGTTTGTTCCTAGATTGTCCGTAGAGCACTTCTCTAAGATGCTGCACTAGAGACTGCAGTTCTTGATGGATGCTGGGCTGGGCATGAGTTAGCGATTGAGCTACTGAATCTGAGCCGAGCTGGGCCCTGCATGTTTAACCAACAAAACAATGGTGCTGCATGCCAAATAGCATGTTATTGGGTTCTAATATGCATCTTTCATAACCTAAGTGTAATAGAAGGTGACTCCAAAACTGAACCTTGGAGTAAGGTTTTTGTGCTCTAATAAGCATTTAGAGAACTGTAATGCTGAACTTCATTTGTGATGAAGGCTGATGTTTAATTTAGAAGTGGCACAATTTAACTTTTTTATGTCTATGTAATTTTAATGACCAACATAATATATTGTCAAACTTCTGGTTTTAGAATAAGAATTCTTTTTTTTAACGACGGATGATATTTATGTTTTTAAATTTTTTTTATTATGTGTTCTATTTGTATTAAATTATGTTTATAATAATAGTAAAATGTTTATATAATTTATACAATAAACACATTTAAATAATGTGATTAATAATAAAATAAAGTGATTAATAATGAAACTGAGTTCTGTTTGCACTGGCAGTTATTAGCTGTTATTAGCTGATATTGGATATTTATAGTAATTGTACATGTTTGTTTCCCTCTATTTTAACATTAAAACTAACTTTACTGTCATCTAACACTCAGAACCTAAACCTTTGAAAACACTAATAATTTATTAACACTGTTAAATTGAGATTTAGACAATCTCAAATTAAATATCTGTTTTTTTTATTCCGTACATTATAATTTTGTGATGCCCAAATTCACTTGTTAAAATTGACTTTTAGTTTTGAGTGTTTTTTTTTTTAAATTTATTTAGACAAAATTATACAGAATTTTAATCAACCATTTACCATTGACTTTAACGGTTTATGCATATCAGACAGAATTTTAATATCAGTGTGTCCCTTTTTTGGTCTAGCATGGGATTTGAATACCATTGCTGTAGGGAAATAAGCTAAATGTGTTCATTTCAATAAAATCTAATGGTAAGGTTGTTAATAAATATTTTAGGTGCTTTGATAATGGCTTCTCTTTAACTCCTATCAGAAATGCCCAGCACACTTAATGGAACTCTTTTAGTATCCCCTGTTCGAACACTTCATAAGCTTCAGAACTTGGCATCTATACAGTAGCATGTGGTATTAGAAATATCCTCACAGTTTGTTTATGCAGTCTATTGTGTTGTCATTATTTTTTTAGTCACGTGTTTTCTAGACCTTTCTCCTCTGTTTGTGGCTATTTTATTTGCACAGGTATTTGGGTCAAAAAATATGTGGGTCAATGGATGTGCCTAGTAGACTTTTTTTCTTTGTCTGCTAACAGCATAGTAACATTATAATGCTCAGAGTACACTTTAATATCAGCATTTCTCTTCTTGAATATGTATCAGTAAATAACTGCAGGAATAAATTGGCTTTCTTATATCATATATACTTTTTTTAAAATCAGACATTCCAAAGATAACTGCCTTCTTTGGAATGTTAGTGTTTGTTGAAGTTTGACTGGCCACTGCATGTAGAAGCCAGCTCAACTGACCAATAGCATGATAGCAATAGCGATGAATGGGTAATTGAACACATGTTGGTGGCTTTTCACAGATAAATGGATCATTTAAGTTGGGGGCTGCCAGAGTGTTCTCAGGGTTGCAGTGCCTAGCGCCAGCTCTGCAGGACAACGCCAACATGAACGGCACTGCAGAGCAGCAGGACATTCTGCCCTCTAACTGCATGGTCAAAGAACGATGGAAAGTGGTAAGTATTCAAAGATCTGTACATGATACTTGTACACAGAGGGACACAGTTGTAATGCACCAAGATAAATATAATGAACAAGGATGTATTAAATTGATCAAAAGTGACAGTAAAGACTTTAACATTGTAACAAAAAATACTGTTCCAAATAAATGCTGTTCTTTTGAACTATTTATCAAAGAATTTGGGAAAAATTGCATCATGGTTTCCACAAAAATATTAAGCAGCATAACTGTTTTCATCATTGATGATACCAAAAAAATGTTTCTTGAGCAGCAAATTAGCATTCTGAAGTATCATGTGACACCAAAGACTGGAGTAATGACTGCTAAATTCAGCTTTGACATCACAGAAATAGATTACATTTTAAAATATATTAAAAGTTACTTTAAATTATAATCATAATATTACTGTATTTCTGTATTTCCAATAAATGGAGCCTTTGTGTGCATAAAAGACTTAAAATCTTACTGACCCCAAACCTTAATATATTAAATTATATATTATTTGTAAATGTAATTTATATAATTAATTCATATATATATATATATATGTATTAATATGTTTTACAGTTTTTCTGTAAAATTATGGGAATGTGGGTACATACTATATACTATAGATGGAAATATATATGTTGGTTTCAGCCTCATATCTTTTCTCCTGTTCTGAGTAGATTATGTAACAGTAAAACTAATCTGTCTTTTGACCTTATTCACTGGGACTCTCTTGTCGAAAGACATTACAACGAGATAAAATTCCCACTAAAATTCCCAGTACAAAGGAGAAGAGAATCTTCTTACATGACTGCTCAGTTCCAGTCAGAGTGGCTCTTGACCTCGAGAGAACTATACAAGAGAGTGACATTACTGATCATCAAGGATTATTTATGAGTTGAAATAGAAGACTTCTGCTTTGCTCTCTCTGTTGTCCATTGGAAATGTCTATATTGTGAAATTTGTGACACATTTATGCAAAGCTGACTAATGTTTGTCTGCAGTGGGACTGCTGCACTATTGCATATCCCTGGTCAATACATGTGCCCTCTAGATTGGAAATCAATTAAACAAGGATTATTCACATATACAAGATCATGCACATGTAGATGGGTTATGTTACAGTATTATTTGTTGAGTTTGTGGTTTGAAATGAACATCCCAGGATAGTGAAATAAAGGTATTATTGAAGTTCTTTTTGATGTTTCCCAAATGCTTTGTCTGAAAACTGCTTTGAAAAGCTGTATGCATTTTTATGAGATCATCAAACATTGACAGCTCTTACATTGACTGGAAAACAACTGTTTCTCTCACTTCAGGTTTCATTCTTGAAATCAATAGCAAATTAAACACAAAATAATAATCAGATAATATCCTGTTGTGTTTTTTTTTAATGTCCAGCTGAAGAAGATAGGAGGAGGGGGGTTTGGGGAAATCTACGAGGCATTGGACCTGCTGACTCGGGAGAATGTAGCGTTAAAAGTGGAGTCAGCTCAACAGCCCAAACAAGTCCTGAAGATGGAGGTGGCAGTTCTGAAAAAACTGCAGGGTAAGGCATGGTCATCATTAGGTTCTGGTATTTTGTACAGTATCAACGTCACTTTGACATTGACAAGACATCACGTTGACTGAAGACGAATTCCCCACAGAAATACAGTACACAGGGTCATTTGTGTTCTAAGTACCTATTGAACTCTTAAAAACTGTTTATTCTGTAAATTAAAGAAGTGTTTCTATAAAATTGTATACCAGGCTTTTATAAAATGCTCTGCATTAACATAGACACCTTTGCAAACATGCATTTAATTGATCCAAAGTAACAGTAAAGACATTTCGTACAAACGATTTTCACTTCATTGACTGTAAATGCTGTCCTTTTTCGGTTTCCAAAATAATATTAAGCAGCACAAATGTTATCAATATTGATAATAAGAAGAAATGTTTCTGGAGCACCAAATCAGCATATATTAGAATGATTTTTGAAGGAAGACTGGAGTAATGATGCTGAAAATCCAGCTTTGCCATTATAGGAATAAATTACATTTTAAAATATAAATAAAAAAGAAATATAAAATAATATAATATTTAATATTAGCTGTATTTTTGTTCAAATAAATGTAGCCTGAGTTAAGGTGAGCTTGAGAAATCATACTGACCCAAAACATTTGAATGTCAGTCTGTATTTTTAATAATCTGATGACATTTTTATATTACTATACTGATTTTCTGCAAATTAATCTTATCCATTTCTATTATTAATTGATGTTTGGACTCTTGTTTTCCCATTACAAATGATATAACTTCCTGGAGGATGATTTTGTTAGTTATCACAGAGGACTTCAAAAGTGATATTGAGGACACAGGGAAAAAAATATGAATTGATTTCCAGTCAAGATAGTAAAATATGTATTGTTTGAATCATTTCAGTTATAGAAAGTAAGAATCAGGGAAACAGGAGCCCTGCGGTGCTTCAAAGGCTTAATAGTCAATGATTTATGTTAGTGGCGTTTCATAATTTTATACAGTATTTAGTTGACATCATCATCACCGTCCTATCAGAGTGGACCATGTGTGGCGCGTTGTATATTTAGCACTGTGAATGATGCGGCAGTAACACAGCCTACGTGACTACGAACATGTGAAGCGGCCTCAGATCATACAGCCGAGCATACACACACATATTCTGATGAGTCAGTTCAACCATTAGTCATCAGAAAGAAGAAAAAAAGAGGACTCATCATACTATAATGCAGATTCTTGCAGAACAAAATAATATTATTTAAAAAAAAAAAACATACAAAATAATATTAAATATATAAAAAATGCTGAAGTGAAAAGATTTTATTTAAAATTTAGTATTTATTTAAATGTATTTATTTATGTTTATAACATTTTTTACACCAGTGTTATTGTAGCATTATTTTTATATATTATAATATATATACTTATAACTTTTATTTTATTCTCAGTTGTCATTTTAATTTAAATGTAAGTTTTATTCATTTAGTTATGTTTTTTGACATTTTTATTTGTTTTTGTTTTTTAATGATTTCTATTTAGCTTCCATTTATTTTTATTTCATTTTATAAAAATGAAAGTTTAATTATTTTATTTCAGTTTCCTGCCAGTGCAACATTTTAAAGTGTTTTTTTTTTTTTTTTTTTTTACGTTTGAGTTTTTACATTTATATTAATATTTTATTTGATTTCAGCTTTCAGTTAAAAAGCTTTCAGTTAAAACTTATTTGAATAGTTTTAGTTAACAATAATAACACTGGTTGTTTTTTTTTAATATACTGTATTTATCTTTGGATAAATTTGTAATCACCCTGACCAATAATGCAATTTTTAAAATATTAGCATAAATAACCTGCCCATGATTTTTTTTTTTTTTAGGTAAAAACCATGTTTGTAAATTCGTAGGCTGTGGGCGAAATGATAAATTCAACTATGTCGTCATGCAGCTGCAGGTAAACAATTTCTATTTCGTAACTAGTCGCATATGCAGTAACATTAAATCTAAATAACGATGCAAATAAGTAACTACACTGGTGATTATATTTCAATCCAAGTCTACCATTTTATGGAAGATCACCATCGCATGCTGTTTTCTCTGAAATACTGTGACTACTGGTGTTATGTAGGTGTGAGGGCTTCAATTACACTTTGTTATCACTCTCAGGGTAGAAACCTGGCAGATCTCAGGCGAAGTCAGCCACGTGGCACCTTTACCATGAGCACAACCCTCCGCCTGGGAAAACAGATTCTAGAATCCATAGAAGCCATTCACTCGGTTGGCTTTCTCCACCGAGACATCAAACCGGTAATATTTAATAGCTTTCCTGCAATTGTCTTCTAAATGTGTGTAGAATAATAATATAATGCAACACTGTCATTAGGTTTCCAGAAGTGATTTTATTTACTAAGGATCTATGGATTTTCTTTCCAGTCAAATTTTGCCATGGGAAGGCTGCCTTCAACATACAGGAAATGTTATATGCTAGATTTTGGGCTTGCACGACAGTATACAAACACCAATGGAGAAGTCAGACCGGTATGTCACAGTTTAATTCAGAATTTTTAAATACTTTCAGTTATTATTTAATGGTTAATTATGCTCATTTTTGAATGTGTTGAATAAGGGTACAAACATTTCTGTCTTTCACTGTCATTGATTACAAAACTACCATGATATGAAGTTGTCTTTTGATTGACCCTGAAGGTCTGATTTTATTAAGAAGTGCCTGAGATTTATTTGAGCAATAAAAAGGCTTTATTCACTGTAAGAGTGCAGGCTGGCAGAGAGACGAGCTGAAAGCTCATGAGAGGTTTACAGAGCTCTCTGAATCAGGCACTGGGCTGTTTCTTCTTTTAGCTCATCACAAAGAGCTCTTAATTCGCACATGTTCTTCTCTCCTCCATCCTTCACACTATCTCTCTATTTCTCTGTACGTGCAGGTTTTAGTGCAGCGGTATGAATATTTAATAAGACTGCATGCATCAGTGAGCATTGCCCCCAGGTTCAGCCTGAGAGGGTGTAATATTTTCAGCTCTCTCTCTCTCTCTCTCTCTCTCTCTCTCTCTCTCTCTCTCTCTCTCTCTCTCTCTCTCTCTCTCTCTTTCTCGCTCAGTCTTTTTCTCCATTTCCCCTTTATTCTCTTTGGCCTTTCCTTTCTGCATAGCTGAGTCAGCTGTACTCATCGATTCAGGCAGGAAACAGCGCGTCTATCTATCTATCTATCTATCTATCTATCTATCTATCTATCTATCTAGTTCAGTGCTGCAGCACTAAAGAGGTTTGTTTTTCTCCTGCAATCTTCAAGAGCTGTTGATTTTTTTTCTGCAGCAAATTGAATTTTTAGTTTGAGCCGATTCAGATTCTATGGTGCATCACATTTATGAGATATGAATAAATCATTTCAGGGTTATAAATAGTTTTGGTGTCCTCAGAACTGTAAATGTCACCTTCTGTTGAATGCATACAGTATTAATAGGACAGTCAAGGTCCTGAGTCATGCTGCCATGTTTGTTTGTTTATTTCTTTGTTTGTTGATATTTTTTGATGTTATACATTTTTAATTGTTCTCTGGTACTTTTTTGTTGTACTTACATTTTCTTATGGACAGCATTTGAAGTGGATTGCATGAGGTCATTTGTATAATTATGCCTGGTGCATTATTTCTGTTTTTTCTTTTGTTTGACCATCTTGTCTTATTTTTGCAGTTTTCGTTTGGGGTTTTAAGTTATGACGTGCATGTCTGACGTATTTCTCCATCTGTTCCCTTCTCCCCCATACTCTCACCAATGGAAAGACTTTCATTGTGAGTGACTTCATGGAACTTTCATCTTCGTTTTATAGCTGATCTTTCCACAATATAAAAAATAATGCACAGATTTACATCTAAATTTACATACAAGCACTCATCCTATTTGCATTCCTTTCATATATTTATATATGTTTATTGGAATAAAATCGATTGAAAAAAATGAACTGAAAGTTTTGCACATAATATTCATTCCACTTTTAATTTCAAGTTTGATTCTTAATCATGTTCTAATCCAAAGAGAAGTTGATTTAATATAATATATAATACATTTAATGAGCCATTTGTAATTCTTGTCGAATAATGCTTGTGAGATTTCTTTTAGAGAGTTTGACCTTTATGTTCAGCAAAAGTGCAGTTTCTATAATTGGCAATAAAACAGTGAACACGACAATAGAAAATTAACTACATCCAAATGAAATGTCATTTGTTCTGAAACAGATGCTACTTGTCATGTTATTTAGTTAATCAAAAAGAAATTAGAGCAGGTCTGTGAGAGAGAGAGAGCCACTGGGACTTATACACACTCATGCACACACAGACACACAGGTACATTTAAGTGATGGAAGGTGTTTACCTTTTGTGTTGCGTGTTCACTGTTCTGGAAGAATGGAGCGCCATGTTCAGTCTCTGGGCAAAGCCATGGTGCCTCTTCTTTCAGAGTGTGTTGTGCACTAATTGTCCCTTTCCTGTTGCTAATGTAATGAATGTTGTAATGCATACAATTATACAGTAATGCACAGAATTTTTTTTCTGATATGCTTTGATTTACCTTACATAGTACCAATTCTAAGTATTACAGATAATAAAAATGCATTTATCAATGACAGATTTTCCTAATACATTTCTGCTTTTAGCCCAGAACCGTTGCAGGATTTCGAGGGACTGTTAGATATGCATCTGTGAATGCACATAAAAACAAAGTGAGTGCAACTTACTGTGAACTTATATCAAACCATGTGTTTAACAGAAGATACAATCATCTAATTCTATTTACCTGTTAATTTTATAGAATTCTTGTGTTGTTTTTACAGGAAATGGGTCGCCATGATGACTTGTGGTCATTGTTTTATATGCTGGTTGAATTTGCTGCTGGGCAGCTGCCATGGAGGAAAATCAAAGACAAGGTACTCTAACTTCCCTTATCTGATTTGAAAATCAGTATTTGTTGTCTTTCGTTTTATTTAATTTCATGACATTTTTATTCTGTCATACCACCATTGTTGAAATCTACTTTTGTAATCTGCATCATTTAGGAGCAGGTGGGTCAGATTAAGGAGCGCTATGATCATAGGATGCTGCTTAAACACATGCCATCAGAGTTTAATGTCTTCCTGGAGCATGTTTTAGGCCTTGACTACTACACCAAACCCGACTATCAGGTACCTACACAAAAAAAAAAAATCTCTCTCTATAAGTCTATGCTACATATAACATATATATGCGGTGCTTTTCTGAAATGTTATTACTTTTACATGGATTACATGGATATATTACAGATATGGGTGGTCTTTTCTGTGGTGTCTTTTCTGTGTCAGCTCCTGATGTCAGTGTTCGAGAACAGCATGAAAGAACGCATCATCACAGAGAACGAGCCATATGATTGGGAGAAAAGTGGGACGGACTCCACAATATCTGCCACCACACCGACAGCAGCGCAGCAGAACACACGGCCCACGGCGGCTATAGTTGGGTAAGCACCACATGCATCTATCTATCTATCTATCTATCTATCTATCTATCTATCTATCTATCTATCTATCTATCTATCTATCTATCTATCTATCTATCTATCTATCTATCTATCTATCTATCTATCCTAGTTCAGTGCTGTAGCAATAAAGTGGTTTGTTTTTGTGCTGTTGTTTTTTTCTGCAGCAAATTAAAATTTTAATTTGAGCTGATTCAAAACCACATCTCCAAATCAAATAATAACTTTAAAAGGTTAAATAAATAACAAAACATTTTTTACTGTGAAAAAATTTCTATCTATCATGCTCACTTTATTGTTAAAGACCCTCGTGTATGCTAACACACACATGCATGGAAATGAACAAATCCCATTCTAATTCACCATTGTGTCTCGGAGGGCTTTGTTACTTGTCGCACATTGCCACATAAAAGCCGTACAGATGGATAAAAGGCTTGCTTACAATCTGAAATACACAAGCAATGAAAAAGAGACAAGCTTGAATCTGTCGTCTTCTTTGTTTTACTTAATTACTGTTACTTGCATACTGATACATTTACTGCATTTTGCAAACTGAACGATTGGTCACAAACATCCAGTGCTTTTTGAAACATGGTACTGTGGGTCGTTTTCAGTGGGTTTGTATGTTTAGAGAGAAGAAAACTCACTTCTGATGGAAATGTCACTGATTTATTTCAGTCCATCGCAGTTCTAGAAAGGCAGAGTTGTTGTATTGCTCCGGGACATGAAGAACATTTTACAATGAAAAAGAAAAATGTCTGATGACTTTTAAAGGAGTTCCCCCTCTGATGTTCTGTTGCGAAACTCTGGTGAAGCGTGTCATTTCTGCACCACTACTGGAGCTAAACAGATTTTTTTTTAAATAAATGGAAAAAAAGTTTCCAAGTACAGTAGGTTTCCCAAAAACATTTTTATATCTTATTTTGCATAGAATTTAAGTAATTCAGGGTTACTCTTTTTTTTTATTAAAAATTGATTGTGATCTTTTCTGGGACCTTTAGGGTCATAAATATGACCCCGATGCCAGGTGACCTTCAGAGAGAAAACACAGATGATGTTGTGCAGGACGAGCACCTAAGCGACCAGGAAAACGCCCCTCCGATTCCTTCTGGCCGGCAAGCTGATGGTAGCCAGTTACCTACGGACGCAAATGGATGGGAGGAGACAGACTTTAATCGTAACAAACTCAGGATTAACCTTGGAAAGGTGCAGAGCAGTATAATGAATATAATCCAATAACACAATCATACAGTCAAACAAATTTATTTTTAAAAACAATTAAACATAATAATCCATTTTGTAAATCAATTTCCCTTAAATATTCTTTGATTTTATGTTGCAGGGAGGTCAAGAGGAAGATGGTAGCCGGGGTGTGTGTCCTGTGTCGCCTCAAAGAGGTTTGGACTCGGGTGTGCAGGTGCACTCGCTCAGGTACCGACGGCTCAACAGCCCTGAATCTGATCGCATGTCGGCCGCTGATGGACGGGACGGTTATGGACAGCGGTGAGTCATAAATTTAATTTGGATTTGTGCAAATTTTGTATTGACTGATCCAATCAGAAGTTAAAAGAACTATCCATGTAATAGTATCAGTTTAAATGAATGTTTTGAGTCATAATAGTTTTGATTCACTGTGTTATTAAAATAAAGGCATTGCAACATGAGTATTCACACTAATGTTTGAAATAAAATAATACATTTATTTGAGGAAGGATGGATTAAATTGGTTAAAAGTGACAGTAAAGGTATTTATAATGTTACAGAATACTTATATTTCAAACAAGAGCTGTCATTATGTACTTTCTATTCAAAAAAAAAAGAAAAAAAAAATGTACTATAGTTTCCACAAAAAATAAAAAGCATGAGAACTGTTTTCATCCTTAATAATAAGAAGAAATGTTTCTTAAGCAACAATTCTGCATATAATTATGATTTCTGAGGGATGGTGTGACAGGAAAGACTGGTTTAATGAAAATTCTGCTTCACATATCAGAAATAAATAACTTTTCAAAATAATAATATATTACAATTAATTAATATATTCATATATAATATATTAAAATATAAAACTATAAAACAATAAAAATAAAATAGAAAGCTATTTAAAATTATAATAATATTTCCAATTATTACTATTTTACTTCTCTTTTTTTCTTTTTTTTTAATCAAATAAATGCAATAAAAGTCTTGGTGAGCATGTAAGACTTATTTAAACAATTTTACTTACCCCAAACTTTTAAACAGTAGTGTATATAATCCAATAAAATTACATAAATATATACAATGTTGACCTATGAAGTAATGCAATTTATTATTATATAATATTTTGGTCACAGTGTCCATTCATACACTTGTACTTTATATGTTCTTTGTATCATTTAGCATTAAAAATGTGGAATTCATTCTTTTCTCAGCTCTCGAATGGACATCCTGGGTTCTCCTTCTCGACATGTTTACTCCTCCCAGCCCGCTCAGATGCTGTCTGTCGAAGGCTGCCGCGGAGACCGCGGTCGTAATGAGGCATCTGCTTCGGTGGACCAGGAAGCCCACAGCAATGCCTTCATCCGCTCTGTCCCACTTGCAGAAGAAGAGGACTTTGACAGCAAAGAGTGGGTTATCATAGATAAAGAAATGGAGCTCAGAGACTTCCACCATCTTCCAGGAGCCGAGCCCACCACTTCCGGCACCACGGATGAGGAGCCGGAGGAATTACGCCCTCTAGAGGAAGGAGAAGAGCGGCGGAGACATAGAGGGACAGATCCGTCAGTCAGACCCAAGATGTCACACGGCGACCACACTACACGAGGCATGCTGCCTCTTACAGAGGAGGAAGCGTCCAGGAGGAGCGGGAAAGGCCAGTCGACATCTGTGGAGAGCCTTGTGCAGTCGCCCTGTCACTCGCTACCCTCCGGACGGCCGCGGCGGAAAGAGTCAGATCCCAACGGACCTCAGAGACAGGTAAGACTATCCTCACTAAGCTGCACTAACATTCTTATGCTAAAGATGGAGTGTGTTGGTTGGTGTGAGGTGAATGAGGTTGAAAATATTTGATGGTGATAAAGAAATCATAAGGTCCAGTTAGAAGAGTTTTTAATCTGTTTGTTTACAGACACTTTTAACATGGTTTATGCTTTGCATGCAATGTTTTTGAGCACTTGACATGTTGAAGAATAATAGTCTAAATCATATATTAAAATTAGATCAGGAAAGGGATGTTTATTGTTCACAAACCAGCACTCATCAGCAGAGAACTGGATCTTATCAGCTAATAATGAAAATTAATTATAATGAAAGGTCACATAAGATGGCAGGAACACTATAATGTAATTTTGTTCATTTTACATTGCATCTTGATAGATCGTTAATTGTCTGCTTGCATACCAGTGACATATATTTCCAAAATGCTATTTATATATATATATATATATATATATATATATATATATATATATATATATATACTATATATATATATAATTTTTTTAATATTAAAATATTTTATATTTTACACAGTTTAATACAAATTTAATAAAAACATTTAAATATACATTACCTTTCAAATGTTTATGAAAGTAATTAATGCTTTTATTCAGAAAGGATACATTAAATTGGCCAAAAGTGACAGTAAAGACATTTATAATAATACAAAAAAACCCATTTCAAATAAATGCTGTTCTTTTGTGCTTTCTGTTAATCAAAAAATCCTGAAAAAATGTGTCATGGTTTTCACCAAAATATTAAGCAGAATAAATGTTTCCAACATGTTTTTAGAGCAGCACATCGCATATTAAAATTATTTCTGAAGGATCATGTGACATTGAAGACTGACATAATGATGCTGAATATTAAGCTTTTCCTTAACAGGAATACATTACAGTTTAAAATCTAATAACACAGGAAACATTTACTTTAAATTGAAACAATAATTTACATTTATGACTGTTTTTACTGTATTTTTAACTAAATAAATGCAGCATAAGAGACTTCTTTAAAACACACACACACACACACACACAGGACTTAAATACTGTATGTGTTTGTATTACATTTTGTAAGATATATAACAAAGCATTAATATCCTCTTTGGAGCACTTTCCATTCTCCTTTAATTGTGGTGCCTGATTTTTTTAGCTACCATATATAGAATAAAAAGAAATTTGTTCACTTCCCACTTGAACATGAAATACTGGTTCTGAAGACTTGGTTTAGCTTAAGTCACGTTTAGAGCACTTTTCTGTTTTTATTTTAAAATAGCTTATCTGTCTTAAAACCAGCTTTTGGGTGATGCTGATGGGGTGGTGCTGTTGTCTCAATTCACTATTTACAGGGTGTGTGCCTATTTCTTCTTTCCTTTCTTCTCTCTCCGTCTGTCACTCGCTCTGTAATTCACTATGTCTGACACAGACTCATGCCTCATCTCTTCTTTTCTGACCATCGAACATTTGGTTTTCACATGATTTGGTACAATATAATGATTCCTCTTCGTTCATGGTTGGTATTTTGAACATTTCTTGAATGCAGAAGTTGAGCTGTAACTAAACAGCTCAAAGGTCATGTACACACTGCAAAGATTTGCGAGATACAAGTGAATTTCAATAAGCTATCATTATCATATGTAAAGAATAATGAGTCATTCTTACTACAGGCTGAAATATGGATGTAACCCTAAGGATATTTTTACATCTTGCAACTGTAGATATGAAGCATGGATATCAAACAAATCGTATGCCATTTGTTGTGAACCATTGTCCACTGAGGCTGTTGTTCGTGTTGTGTTTATGCTCATGCTGATTTCATTGCATTAACTAGCTGTTCAGTTTAGTTCTGCAGACACTACATGAATGTAATAACATTTCAGTTGCTCACACCTTAAAAAGATAGTTTGATGATGATGATAAGATAAGATAAAAATTCTGTTATCATTTACTCACACTCATGTCATTCCCAACCTTTCTTTGTGGAACATAAATGCAAGTAACAAAACAGTTTAGGTTGACAGTTTAGAATGACGGGAGGATGAGTAAATAATGACAGAATTTGCATTTGTGGGTGAACTCTCCTAGTGAAAAAAAAAAACCATAAATTTGATATATTTGAAATACATTTATTTTGTGTTAAGTATACTATAAATACATTTACATATGTATGTGCATAAATTGTACTTGTACTGGTATACTTAAAGTCTGCTTAATTGGATCAACTAATTTTGAGCTTAATGTACTTAAATTCTGCAGAAGTAGTGCTGGAGTTCAACTAAAAATATGCTAAGTAAAAATATATAAGTATATTCGATTGTGCTAAAGTGGAACTATTGCAAGTATACTTCAGGTACACTTTAAATATCTTGCATTTAAACACTGATATTATACAGAGATCACACAGTCCTTATTTCCAGTGACACATTTTAGGCATAATATTAAGAAATTTTGCTTTGTGCAATAAAGAATTATTTAAAATAAAGTTTAAGTAAGTCTAAATAAATATATTAATGGTTTGAAGTATACTTACTATGAAATAAATGTATTTAAAATAAATTATGCCATAGTGTATTTTTTATTTTTACTATTGTGTCCCTTTAACATTTGTCAGTTGTCACTCCTGTAAATAACCAAACCCAGTGTGAACAGAACAGGTTAAAAACTCAGAAGAGGAGCAACAACCATATTTACAGTAGCTGCAGTGTGTACATAGCCCACATTTCTTTTCTTTTTTTCCAAATAAATAACTGGATAAAATATCTGTTTGGTTTTCAACAGTTTTCACAGGAAACACAACTAACTCTTGAACTCTGAGGCTAAACCAGAGGGTTACATCTATCTTGTCCTTAAATATTTTTTTTTTTTTTATAGCTCAGTACTGTCTTTGTGTTATTGACTGGATTGTTAAAAATGAGGGGTCTACTGCTGAGCATTTTTACAAATTTCTTAAATTCTGACTGTGATCTGTTTTTTTTTTTTTTTTTTTTTTTAGAATGCTCAGCACTAAACCGCTCAGTAAAATTTTGCTCTGATTCATATTAAAGTTATTCATTTCCATATTTCAATGTTTGTCATCCCTCATATTCCAAAACAGAATGTGTGAAAAGATTTCAGACGCTCTTTACCACTAGAGTGAGCCAGATGACAGTTTTGCTCATCATAGTTAGCTCAAGTTAGCCGGTTTTTATTGTTCTCATTAAGCCAATAGGAAATATAGCACAACGCAAAGATGTGAAATATATTTTTCAGGGGCATTTTTCTGAATTATCTTTGGAAAAACTTGCCCCTCTTATTGTTTCGCTATAAACACAGTCACAGCCTTTTCAAGCTGAACTGGGATTGCTGGATTGTCTCTCTTGAATGATAGCCAAAACCTCAAATCAAAACAGATGAGGATGCTCACTTTCCCAGCAGTCTTCACCTTTTAAATGCCCACTGTCTTTTGCTCGGCCTTTCGCTCAAAATCACGTATGACACGTTGATTTCACCCACGGAGAAAATACCAAGGCTGTCGCTGGAGCCACAAAAGAAGAGTGAAAGAGGTGTTTGCGGTAAGCACAGTTTAGGCTAGTCCCTTTTGTACCTGTTTGATGAACTTGCTCATTGTTTTTTCTGATTTGATTTCTGTTTTGTCATCATTTTACCCATTTTTATCCATGTGTGTCTGTGTTTGTATGCCTGACGAGTCATTTTTCTTAAGTTGTCTGCATTTACAATGATGGTTTTCCGATCGGCAAAATGGTTAAAGTACTTTTGTCTCGAATCTCTCGGCTCATTGTCTTGTACATGGACACATATGGCACATTTTTGAGAGGTGGATCTGCATCAAACGAACAGCCTCTGTGGAATAAAGAGGCTCTCAATGTTGGCCGCTCAACCAAAAAGAAAAAAAACATAGCTATGCCTTTAGCTTTGTCTCTTGTGAAGACTTGTTTCCAGGCAACCCATTGTAGGTCTGTGTAAAGAGAGACCGTTCCTCTCTTTCCTCTGAGTGTCTGGCGTTCTCCGCACTGCATGCGACTGGGGAGATGCCTTAAATGTTACAAATACACATCCTCCACTGAGCTTGTGAATTTCAACACATGCTCTTTCTTGTTTTATTTCAGCTGGATGACGACAGGCCACACTCGGGCCCACGTTCCAACCAGCTACGCCGTCTTGCCTCCTACGTTTTCTCGTCCTCTACGTTGGAGACCGAGCAGTACCCTCACGCCGGAGGATCCTTCATCCAGCGCAGCCGCTCAGCCGAAAGCAGCCCGGCTCACGGTAACATGCGATCGGGCTCAAGACGTCACGCTCCCCTGCAGCCGCCCGGAAGTCCACGCAGCAGGCACTCCATGCTCAACGTGTCCCGACTGCAGATCCAGCAGATGCTGGCCAAACTAATGAACAAGAACAGCTGAGGAAAGCTGATGTAGTCTCTTCTCATGCACCCATATGAAAGACTTTTTTTTTCTTAACAGGATGATGAATTATTTTTGGGAACATTTCTGATGCAATAAACTGTAGAGCGCTGTAAGAACGGAATGACGTGTTAAAGGGAATGCAGTGCTTTTACACCTGCTCTTCATACAGTGGTGGCCAGAATGATTAGAACACTAGTATTTTCGCCAGCTAAAAAAATGGTTTTAAGTCAGTTATTTCTGTCTTTTGCTGTAGTGTGTCAGTAGGAAATATCAGTTTACATTTCCAAACATTCATTTCGCCATTAATTGTAATAATCCAGTGAGACAGACACAACAGCCAGTGCTGCACACAGATCTGATCTCATGATTTCTTAAAGCATCTTGGAGATGTTGCCACAGTTCTTCTTGATTTAATCGGTCTCAGTTTGTTCTGTTTCTTCATGTCATTCCAGACAGACTGGATGATGATGAGATCAGATCTCTTTGTGGAGGACTGGCTGTTTGCATGCAAAAATCTCATTGGATTATAACAATTAATGGCAAAATGAATGTTTGGAAATGTAAACTGATATTTCCTACCGACACACTACAGCAAAAGATAGAAATAACTGACTTAAAACCATTTTTAGCTGGGGAAAAATACTAGTTCTAATAATTTTTGGCCGCCACTGTATCTCACACTTTCTGCTTGTTATGAACATATGCTTTAGTTATTTTAACCACTCTTTGAGTAAAAATCACAAAGGTATTCACAGACAAATTTCTCTTCGTTATCTGCAGTTGTGTTTTATGTACCTCAGTTGTATGTGTGTCACATTTCTGCATTGCAGTTGTGGCCACCCTGAAATATATCTGATCACTTTATTTTAGCCTGACGTTATTTCATTGTCTTCCATGCAAAAAAACATGAAGTTTTTTTTTTGTTTTGTTTTTTGATGGTGTTTGTCGTTGGATCATGATTTTTACATTTTGTATTTAGTCATTTAATTTAATGATAATTTAGGCTGTCAAACACTTTATGAGCCCATCGTTCATAGTACATAATGTTCCTTACATACACAGACTTTCAATTTTCAAAGAAATTGTAATTTTTCTGTGCTCTAAAGGTGCTTTGCCTCACAAAGGAGATGTTATGCAAGTTAAATGAAAGTGTTTTAAATGTATAATGGAATCATACGAGCAAAAGGGAATAACATGTCTACACTTTTATAACCAATGGAGTGGCATGCTGGAGTCTGGTTATCTCCTGCCAACTAAATTTGAGATAAATGAGTCAGCTGTTTTGACACGGTCATAAATGAAAGATCAGCATGCTGGATTTTGGTTTCTCTGCCACTGATTAAAATTATTATAGCCATAAAGTACGCAAAAGCAAAAAAACATTCCATTCCATTATGTTATGTGTTTAGGAAAGTGTGTAGATAAAAGCTTTCATATCTTATTTAATCATACATTTATGTGCATAAAGCTTTGAATGCACCGTATAAGCATTATATCTCATCAAATACCTCCTAGTCAGTCTTGGGTTGGATGCAAAGATTTGTGTTATATATTACTGAGTAGCAAAAGTGTGTGCGCAGGACTGCTGTAGGGTCTTTTGAGTACTGTTTCTCACTAGTGCACTTTAAAAAAGACACCGAATTGGAGCCATATCTGTTTCCTTGCCGATTCAAAAAAAAATGCCATTGATTGCAATAAGATGTGAACGGTGATTTTGAATCGAGAGGTATAAGAGGTGGTGTGCTTTTGTCATTTTCTCAATTAAAATCCACCACTGTTTTTCTTTTAAATAAGGGCATATTCTAGAAATATTATGTACATTAGTAGGACATAGACATTTAGTGATTAAATAGCACCTTCGTTGAATAATCTTCACGTTATGGATATTGGTGACTAAAGTTTTTTTTTTTTAAGCTTAACCTTGCTTAAAAGGAGAATGACTCTTGCAGTGTTATTGTGGTAGCAGGCGGAGATCTTTTGGCAATATGACATAAGAAACATGACTGAATTGTGAAGGTGGATGGATTATTTTTTTCTTGCCTCTTGTCAGGAAAGCAGATGAAATGGTCATGACTTGTTTTAAAAAAAATACACTTAAACTAACAATAATATTTTAAAAACACTAAAACTAAAAAAACTGCTTCTTTTTTATTTTCTTTTTTCTTTTTTTGCTGAAGAAGCATATTAGAAAGGGGGGGTGTGTATGCCAAAATCTGTTGTTTGTTCACACAAGCATAGAACTCAAGTCAGTTTTGGAGTGTTTTTCTGCACCTTAATATGATCACATTTACTGAATTGTGAATCTTCAGTGGTAAGTATTTGAGCAGGAATGATACATTTCAAAAATGACTTGTTTCTGGTACTGTCACAGTCATGGCTTCTCACATGAATGTACTGTTTATATACCCAAACAGGCTGCTAACTCTTGCACTTGTTTTGCACATCTGCTTTTGCCTGGTTTACATCAATGCTTTTAGCAGTAATTGAACAGAAATGACACCGAAATTAAAGGTGCAAGAAAAGTCGATATTGTTGAGACTGTCCAGGTCTGTTGACCAGGAAATCGAAAGACATCAATGTTCAAAATCTTGTTTTTTGCATGACTAACAAATGAAGATGGTTTCATGAAAGCAACTGAAAATGTAAGAAAATTTTGTATGGCTTATTTTATGCCTTTATGTTCCATGAATTGTATGTTGATCATTGATTTACATAATAAGCGATTAACAGAGCAACATGAAGTCTTTTTGAAACCAATATATTTAATTGAAAATATTCAGAATATTTGACTGACAAATAAATTTGCATTGAAGCATAAAACCAGGGGCAGTACAGGTCTCTCTTCCAACTTTGTGCTGTCAAGATCTACAAAATAAAAGGATGTTAGCATGGCCCATATGTTTTTTAAAAAAATAAGATTTTAATTTAATTTATGTACACTGTTTACACAATTTTCTAAGGCCTTTTAGTTTAGCTCTACCTGAACATCTGCATGTGATGCTCTGAAAAACCAAAAAGAACGTAATTACTTCTCACACCCAACTGAACTGCTCTTATGTCTAATGAGTTTTACTTTATGCCTATACACAATGCCTTTGTCACAATAACATGTTTTATATGAAGGAAATTACTGTATCATAGCTGTAATGTGCATGTTGTATGATATATTGTTGACTGCAGGGTCATTCAATGTATGTAGAACGTATGGAGATGTGATGGATCAATGACATTTGGAGCATAATCTTGTCCGCAGGAAGTGTTAAGCTGTGAGAAGCTTCACATGAACTACAATGAACTCAATAATGTTGGTACCGATACACGGCTGAAAAGCAACAATGTACACAAAACAACAGATAAGCTCTAAAAGAGCTGATACAAGCACCAACTATTGTTGATATTTAATGTATTTAATATATTTGCAATTAAAAACAACTATGTGTCATCGGTAACAGCGGTAATTTAAAAGTGTGTGCTGTAAAATAACAAAGTGTAAAAATAAGTTGCAGAAGGTTTTATTTGACTTTTTATGTAACCAGGCAAGTCACTTAAGATCAAGATTTTCATTTACAATGACAGTCTGGTATTGTTATGTAATATACATGGGCTATGATCTGTTAGATTGATGTACAATAAGCATATTACCTTTTCTATCACAGTATCACTGTACAATACGCTTGTAATATTTCCAAGTAAAGCATGTATTTTAAACTTTTTTTTAAAATTACAGGATGTATGTACATCAAGAAAGAGAATCCTGTATACATAAAAGCATGTTATCTGGTTGGTTTTAGTCTATGTATTGTTTAGAAAACCTGTATGTTTGGATACACTTGAAAAAAAAAGCAAAATATGACTGGCTGCTGTAAAAGGGAAAATTCTTTAACACATTTTTGTGCCTTTTTTATGTATGTAATCTAGACAATCTTTAAAAGCTTGTGTACAATTTAAACAAAATTAAACTCTTTGAGAGAAAAAAAATCTGTTGTGTTGTGTGGTTGACATGTATAGGAATGATTGTATAGGAAATGGTTAGAAACTCCATTCTGAAGTACATTATATTCTCATATGCATTAGGTATAGGTTTTCCAGGAAGATCCCACTGAATAAAAGTTTATCATAGTTTTTCTTATATTGCCTTACAATTACGTTACATGGCAGCATTGTAACTTGCATTTTTATGTTTTCTTTTAGGGCCCAACCCTGAATGAGCCTTTATTGTCACCCACTGACTACAGGACTAAATCCCCATCCTCAGAGAAGGAAATGTTCCATATCCTTCCTAAACTGCATGCAAAGAGAGCCGACTTCCTCACTGTCATGCTTACAGGAAGCCTACACCAGCGACGGGCCTTCACGGCCACACCACCTGAGACACAAGATGAAGGGCCCAAAGATGACGACGTCACTAAGAGTGAATCCAGTAGTGGTGCGAGTGAAAAGAGCACTGAACGTAGTCAGGATGGGGCTCCATCTACCTTAGTGGCTGATGATCCACACAAGGAGCCAAAAGAACCAGGTTCAGTTGCTGATGTAGATCCTGACCAAGAGGACGTCTCGAAGACCCTTGTTTTGTTTTCACCAGGAGACATGAAGAAGTCTCCGCATGCTATAAATGGGACTGAAGTGGATCAGGGTGTGACAGACTCTGGTGCCCCTCAAAATGAGCAGTTGGATGAAGTTGGTCAACTAGAGGCACAGATCCAGGAGGACATAAAACCGGCAGAGAGGCCTACAGATGGAAGGCAACCTGATGCAACTGCTGTTGACCCATCCATACAGACATCTAAACCAGTGGTAACCATCTCAACAACTCAAGTGGCCTCACCCTCAATTGCATCGCCCCCTTTCTCCAAAGTGGAGCAAACTTTTATACACATTGCAGAGACAACCCATCTGAATGTCATGTCTTCCAGTGGTGCACAGGTTCCTGAACTTTTAGAGGAGGTAAAAGGAATATCACAGGCTAAAGGGATAGATATGTCTTCCCTTTCTCAAGGGCCAGGAGAAGTAGCATGTGTCCAGTATGAAGTCACCTCTCAGACTCTTACAGAGGGACCTCAGGTAACTAATGTTCTGGATAGGTCTTTGCCAAACGAGATTACTAAAAAACAGGACGATCTTGTGGTTCCTCTACCCTTAGAGTCTAGGGAATCTATCCATCAAGATTCGTCAACTTACTCCAAGCAGGACAAGCAACCAAAAGAGGAACATCAAGAGGAGAACACAGTACTTGAGAGTGTTTCTAAACATCCACAGCCAAGGAGCAAAAGTCGAATTCCTATCCTAGTCCCGGAAGGTGAGCCAGGATCTGAACAATCCCTGTCCACCAAAGAACGACTGCGTAGAAGAGCCATGCAACAAGACCTGGCCCGCCAAGTTGTGGAAAGACAACGTCAGGGTCGCTGGATGAGACTGAATTCCAGGACTTCATCCTCGTTATCTTCTGGAGATGAGCCTAAGAGACCTTCAGAGACTCTTTCAACTACGGGCTCAGAGGAAGATATTCCTGAATCTGATGATTCCATCAACAAGCGCAAGAAGGAGGCTGAGGAAAAGTACCGAACTGAGTGGCACAGCAGGATCCCACGACCATTCACACCAATAAGGAAGCCTTCAACTAAACTAGTAGTTGCAGCTCCTGTTGTCCAGCCTGAAGCCGAGACTCCAAAATCAGAACAAAAGGCAAGCAATGGGTAAGTCTAGGTTAACATAAGTGAATTTTATTACTTGTACATTAAATTTGCTCAACCCTGTTGACAGCTTACCCTAATGTGCGGAAGAGGATTAGGGCCAAGCAAAAATATAAAAATAAAACCATCTGGAGATTAAAGTCATTATATTGCAAGATTAAACTTGCAGTTTTTAGAGGAAAAAAGTTTAAAGGGGTCCTATTATGTTATTTTACAAAGTCTTGATTTTGTTTTGGGGGGTGTACTAGAACGGGCTCTCATACTAGGTTTTTTGAAAAACACATTATGTTTCACATATTTTCTATTATTACAACACCTCTCTCCCCAGTCTGGCATGAACGGCTCAAATAGTTCCTGTATCAAATGAAGGCCAGCCCTCTGAAATATGAAATGTGCTGTGATTGGTTAGCTTGGCCAGTGTGTGTTGTGATTGGCTGCACTCAGGGCCTGGTCGGGAAATGTCATACCCCTTACCATAGCCGCCTGTGAGCTTCAGTGTAAATATTGCATCAAAATCAAAACAATTTGAGCATGATTTAAACCCGGATGATTGTAACCACTCTAAGTTTGTCTGCCTTGGGAAAGCTAGTGTATCTCTGACATAGTGATAACACTCATTGCCTTCTCTAGTGCAGCTCAACCAGGTCTCGTCCCATTTGTCGATCTTTGTGATATCACAAATCCCGGAAAATATTTGTTGTAATTTTTGAAAAGTGATTTCTGTTAAATAAAATATCTCCTTTTGAAGTGGACCTTGAGCTTTGTAACTTTGCAGATCTTTTTATGATCAAACAGTAACATTACAGACTAACTAAAGTTGAAAAAGTGAAAAAGCATAATAGGACTCCTTTACATAAAATGTTGAGAATAAACTCATTCAATTTCAAGAATAAAGTCATTGTGTTTCGCAAAACAACAACAAAAAAAAAAGTAAAAAAGTTGAAATACAATGTTGAGAATAAACTCATACTTTGAGAATAAACTCATTGTGTGAGTTTATTCTCAACATTTTATTTAGACTTTTTTTCTCTAAACACATTGACTTTGTACTCTAAATTTAATGATTTTAGATATTTTTCTTGAAATTTAATGAGTTTTATCTTGCATTATAATGAATTTAATCTCAAGATGGTTTTATTTTTTATTATTGCTTGGCCTTAATCCTCTTCCGTTTTTACATTAAATAGAATAATTTTTTTTTTTTTCACCTTAGCCCAAAAGTACTGTCACAATCAGGATCAAGTGCTCCACCACTTCACACAAGATCAAAATCAACACTGTCCCGCTCAACCATTTCAAGTGGAAGCAATCGCATGCCGCTCTCCTGTGTTCCGGCATCATCCCGTCGCAGTTTGAGCACCGCAAACTGCACTTTCTCTTCAACCCGTATAGCTAGTCCTTCACCCCATAGGCTACCCCTGCGAACTGCAGTTAGCGAATCTCACAAGCAGCCGTTTGCCCTCCGAGCCACTGTGGAGCTCCCAGTGAAGTCTAGGACTACTACTTGCAGTGGTCCTGCAAAGGACGTCAAATCATCACCAAACCAACCCACCACTACATCTGTCAGGAATCGAACCAAAGCTTCTGCTCACTCAAAGAACACAGTTTCCTTGAAAAGGGAAAAAAGCACAAGCAACAACACACCTGCAGCCAGATAAGACACTGTGACTGCTGTCTACTGGGATTGTTTCTTCTCAATTACTTGAACATCTTGCCTCAAAATGTAATCTGCCCCATTGACTAAAATGAACCATTTAATTTAATTTAATGTTCTTCCTAATCAATGAATGGCTAGTTCCAGTTTTGGATTCTGCACTAAGTAATTTTATGTTGTACTATAAGATGTAGAGCTTTCACTTTGATGGAAGTTTCTTGGATCATAATAGAGGAAATGTTGCATTTAGCTTACACGGTGCTATACTGTTATATGTGTTGTTCTGTTGTGCATATTTCATTTAATATATGGTTTTTGAAGGTGTACTTTATTATTAATTAGATGCCAAGTTGTCTTTGGCCCTTGACACACAATAATGCTAAAATGAGATCATGTAAAATTATTTATAACATCTGAAACAATCATACAGTATATTACATGTATTTAGCCAGCACAAATTATTATACACCACCAGACACACAGAACGTCGTAAAATCTGCCACATATCCTTGGACAAATGCACAAATTTCCTCTGGTCTGCAGCTCGGCCCTCTTTGTAAACCTTGTGATGATGGGCATGCCTTGTCTTTAGCTTGTTACGTGTTTGATGATACTGCTGTATGCTTGTACATATTCTTTTCAGTATTTCTTGCAGAGACCTCTTTATTTTTATCAGGCAAAGGAAATGGTAAAGTATTTGGGTTTTAATTTTGTTAAAGGAATATATTGTGGGTTCTACAGCGAGTTGTCTCATTTTCTAAGCATGGCAGAAATCACACAATTATTGATAATTGTCAATACAGATTATTTCTAAATGAACAATTCCCACCTCTTTTGCTCTTATTACAATGGTGAGATGTTAATCAAGATTTTTGTTGGAATAAGGAGCATAAAATAATCAAGTCTTAATTGTGTTCTGTTGTGGTTTTTCTACACAAGACACATTTCACATTCTTTACATTCTTTGAAAACATTTACACATTCAACTGCTTATATCAAACTGATCATCTAAAAAGATTCAAACTTGCTCATGTTACTTACCAGTTTAAATCAGACAGTGACTGAGATCACATCTGAATTTATAAATGAATCACATAATTCAAAAAATAAATATTTTAATTTTTATATCTGTTGGTGTTTTTCTTAAATATCTTAAATTCAAGAGTCAAATTAAATGGACCAAATCTTGCAACAGAAAAAAAGTATTTTCTCCTTTAATACAGACATCTCACTTGCTATTTTCAAACCAAAAAAGGTCATTGTGGAACCAATGTATTTTCTATTTCCTCTCTCCAGCTAGTCAGGTGAGGGATAGTGAACTTTTAAGGCCTGGGACTCTTCTTTTTCTTGAGCTTACCAAAACAAAGAGCTTTTTGTGTCTCATACAGCCCCTGAAAAGCATGACTGGGAAGAGTGTTATGATAACATATAGCAATTCAGCATTTCACATCTCCCCAGACTATTCTCTGCTCACCATAAATGACAGACCAACCCAAGTGTTTCTCTAGAACAGAGCAAATTTCATCAAGAAGATCTGGATTCTGATGGGTGAGTAGAACATACATTGGGAACAAAGAAGAATATCAAATCTATCTGGTAGCTCATCTCACTTTCAGCTATGAGGTTTGAGGACGTCCTTCATGAAATTGGTGGCTTCAACAAGTTCCAGTTTCTAGTTCTTTACATCCTATGGCTCCCACGCATCATCCTCCCGCTGCACTTCCTGCTTCATAACTTCATCTCAGGTGTGCCACCCCACCACTGCGCCCTGCCTCACTTGGATGACCGGTACGCAGCTGGCACCGAGAAGGACAGTGTTGAGGTTCTGGCACTTGGCATCCCGCGTAATGCAGATGGGTCCTACAGCTCCTGCAAGATGTACCCCCTTCCGCTGGACTTTGACCCTAATGCTGACCTCTCCATAGTGTATGGAAACCGATCAAATGTGTCGGTACCATGCCAGCACGGATGGGTATATGACCGCTCACAGTTCACCTCAACAACCGCAACTGAGGTAAAAACAAACAAAATGCTTTCCTGTACTTTATATGTTGATGATATTTTGAGTTACTTATTATATCTACTTCAAAAGCTAGAATGATTTTGTCTTTTACCCCTTTTGAAAGGGTACCATAAAAATGGACTTTATCTCACCAGTGTATTCTCTAACAAATGAGTTAATCTTGGTTTAGCTTGGTTAACCTTTATATACAAGCTTATATTCTTGTATATTGAGGTATGATTTCTCTCTCTTGTTCCAGTGGGATTTGGTATGTGACAACAAAAAGCTTAACCAAGCCCTTGCCACATTTTTCTTCATTGGAGTGACAATAGGTGCTGTCATGTTTGGCCAGTTGGCAGATAAGTATGTTATTTTTTATTAATATTATGTTCTAGAACCATTTGTTCCATGCTTTTTTTCCTAGGATTATTTATTTTCTAGCATTTCTTTCATCAATGGACCTTATACGAGATTCCTTAAAGCCGGTCACATGACTTTTCTACAATCAAGTGTCTCTACTCACATGTCTGAGGTTGAAAAACGATTCATTCCCCTTGATTTGTTCTGCATAGCTGACTTGTAAATTTTTATAATCGTTCTTTGCTTTCACAACATCGTTCAAATATTCTTTATCTCATTATTTGTCACGGATCGTCACACATCAAAACTGCTTACCTCAGGCTATCTGTGTAACAAACATGACAGAATGTATTCACAGTTTCCCATGTGATTTTCAATGTGTGAATATCCTGCATGGTTATATATATCTTTTTTATATCACTCCATAGGTTTGGCCGTAAGCCGATGATTCAGATTTCCTTTGTGGCCAGTTCTATTTTTGGAATTGTTGAAGCTTTTTCCACATCTTACGTGATGTTCGCCATAGCAAGAACCTTGTGTGGACTGGCCCTGACCGGGATGTCTATCACCACAGTTGCCCTGTGTATCTATCACTTTCTTATTTCTTTTCAATCTCTCTAGTCAACATGAAATCCAAGATGATCCTGTTTATATTCTTGTGAATGATTCATCGTGATTCATGAATGATTTTAATACTTTTGAAAGTCTCTTATGCTAAGGCGGCATGTTTCTTTTATAAAAAAAAAATAAAATAATAAAAACAAAAAAATTTCTAATCCCATAAGTCTTACATCAGATTCTAGAAGAAAAACAGGTTGAGCACACTTATCATGCTGGTTTAGAATAAAAGACATCACTATTGTTTTTCACAGACTGTTTATGTGCATGCTGTTAATATCTTCATAAATTCTGCTCATTCTACAGGTGTTGAGTGGACAGACGTTAAACATCGCACATTTACAGGTACCATCATCAGTCTCGGCTGGAGTGTAGGGAACATGCTTTTGGCTCTTCTGGCATATCTCATCAGGGACTGGAGGCACCTCATCCTGGTAGTGACTTCACCTTGCCTTGTGGGCATAATTGCATGGTGGTAAGTGGTGGAACTGCACGTGAAAAAAAAAAGAAAAGGAAAAGAAAAAAACCTGGATTTTTAGGCCTGTAAATGTGCTTCATGGATAGGCCTACATGATTTTTCTCCTGTGTGTTTTTTCTCCAAAGGTGGATTCCTGAGTCAGCAAGATGGCTGCTAGCCAATGGCAGGGTGGAAGAGGCGCAGAAGTATCTCATTCAGTGTGCTAAGATGAATGGAAAGCACAGTTACACTCATAAACTAGACACTGAGGTACACATACCCATCTATCCTCTAAGTTATTATTATGATAATCAGTTTTGATCTCATCCTTTACCTCTTGATTAAAAAGACCTTAAAGAAAATCACCGTTTGTGAGGTCTCCAACAAGAACCATTCCTACCTTGATCTAGTGAGGACACCGAAAATGAGGAAGATTGTGTTTTTCTCAGGGATTTTCTGGTATGTGAGGAATTATTATTATTATTTTGTTGTTTTTCATTGTGAAACAGCAGTCAAACGCTGTGAATCGACAGTCTTTATTTAAATCTACAGGTTTGCAGTTGCTTTTACCTACTATGGCATCAGCTTCAACATCACTGGGTTTGGTCTGAACATCTATCTCACACAGTTTGTCTATGGAGTTATTGAAGTCCCAGCTAAGGTCGGGACCTACTTCACTCTGGATTGGATTGGACGCAGAAATGGCCAGGCGTGGTCTCTCATTATAGCCGGAGCTCTGATTGGACTAAACAGTATAATCCCAACAGGTACTCCTTCATTCTTTATCAACTCTTTATACCAAATTTTATAGTGGATGTTAATTATTTAAGAAATAATGTATTGATTTTGTTGTGCCGTTTCATCCACAGAGTTTTCTGCAGTGCGGACAGGGATTGCAATTATTGGGAAGGGATTCTCTGAGGCAGCGTTTACCATTGCCTTCTTGTACACATCTGAACTTTACCCTACTGTACTCCGGTAAATTTTACATTTTTGATGTAAAATTATTCTAGGACAAAAACACTTACATTTTCCACTTTATATTTTGTTTTTTGAAATGAAAGAACTTACTCTGCTTCTCTGTATCTTTCCTAGGCAGTGCGGCTTGGGCTACACCTCTTTTATAGCGCGTATTGGAGGTTCGCTGGCTCCCATGGTCATATTATTGGAGGACATGTGGCGCTTTGCACCCTCTCTAGTGTTTGCTGCCACTGCAGTTCTCAGTGGATGTGTGGTCTTCCTTCTGCCTGAAACCACGAATGTTCAGCTTCCAGAGAATGTTCTGGATATAGAGGAGGGCAGGTATAGTATATAAGCATACCAAAATAGCTTTCTGCTGAATCACACTAAATGTGAAGTACTGTTCCACCTATGAGACTTTAAACAACCGGCCCACATGACATTTTTAAGCTACTTACACTACATTCAAGGTATACATTTTACCAGTTCACCGTAACACTGGATCTAATTGTGAAATGCTATGCAATATTTTTTTCTCATAGTTATTTATTTATTTACTAAAGGCACACGATGACCACGGAATCGGAGAGGGATGTTGAACTGAATGAGATGAATCCAGCACCTCCGAATTTACAAGAGAAGGATTCATGAAGAAAATTACTGTCAGAAAACAATGATTCCTTACAGTTCAACACCCTTATGGACAGATGTGAATAAATAACATCAATTGCAAGACATTTATGGTGCACAAGGATATATATATATATATATATATATATATATATATATATATATATATATATATATATAATTTGATGTTCCTGGGGATGAGCTTGCACAAGACTAAAAAACATCAGTAAAGTAAAATCTCACTAAATTTAAATGTCAGCAAAGAGCTGTCTATTAAGATAAAGTGTTTTTTTCTTCTTCTGTAGCATTAAAGAAATAAAATATAATGGCGCAAATGTTTGCATGATTCTTATGTTCTTGTTCATTATGCATTTATTCTTGCTATGGAATGCTATACAAACAGTATGTATTACACCCTTTTATAGACTTAAGTTTAGAATTTAGAGTTTTGATATTAGCACATTATCAATATATGTGACTATGGTGACGTTTTGATATGCTGATTTAATAGTAGTATGTATTTTAATAATAACTTGCCTGTAAATTATTTTATTAGACTCTAAAAAAAATATTTTACACAGTTACCACAGTTATGCATTCGAGGTCTCTTGTCTGTCAATCTTCTATCAATAACACTCCATAGCGGCAGGGGGTGCAAGTGCATCACATACAGCTTTGACTACAACAGCATGAGGCGTAGTAGAGCTTCACAGGTCAGCTGTCCGCGGACGTGCTGCTGCTAAGCTCCCAATTAAGTTTTAATTTTATTAGGATTTTATTAGAATATGACCGTGAACAACATGGCAGACCCAAGAAGACCAAATAAGATTTTTCGGTGAGTAGTTTGTCCATATTTGAGACTGTTTAAGAGATGACTGAGATGAGAGTTTTGATCGGCTTTCGTTAGCATCACTGTTAGCAACAGTTCGGCTAATGATTAGACGAGATTAAATCAGATTTACATTGAAGTCAGTTAAAAAGATTAAATAGTTTTTACGTAATAATGTGTTTTAAATGATAGAATTACAGATCTATGCTAAATTTATAAATATTATTTTCTATAGTCGTTAATTAAAAGTTAGCTTATAAATACTATTTATGTATGTATTGGATCACAGTTGTTGCACATTTAACGTATCCCATTTATTGTTTAACTAGGTATACGTTTATGGCTTTCTCTGACGAAATTGTGTGATGTTTGTATTGACAGCATTAATAGTAAAGGCATACTGTGTTTTTGCTTAACAGCTACAAGCCTCCCAACACAGAAACTAACCCCACGTTGGAAGACCCTACCCCGGATTACATGAACTTGCTCGGCATGATCTTCAGTATGTGTGGCCTGATGCTCAAGGTGACTTGACCCTCATCTACATAAACACCTGTTTTCACAGCAAACATTGATGTCTACTCTATGATTGTCATTGTTTATGACTAAAACATAAGCAAGATCGATGCTCAGCTATGATTTAATGTTCAAATTGCTGTGTGTTTGTGTTTTTGGCAGCTTAAATGGTGCGCATGGATTGCTGTGTATTGTTCGTTCATCAGTTTTGCCAATTCACGAAGCTCAGAGGACACCAAACAAATGATGAGCAGCTTCATGTGAGTTGCTTATGCTTGTTATTCTCCTAATGAATACAAATGTTGGATGATTCCGTTATTATTGAATCTTTTATAGAAGTACAAGAATTTAATCTACCTAAAGAAATCCTTGAAATGTAATGCTTCTGGACTGCCAAATTAAACATACGTTTATTCCTTCAGGCTGTCCATATCGGCAGTCGTGATGTCTTATTTGCAGAACCCACAGCCCATGTCGCCACCGTGGTAACAAATAATCCAAACCCAGTAAGCCATCTCAGCAGGGATGGCATGAGAACCAGCTGATCCACCCACAGTCCTTCTGGAACGCAGGGACGTACACTCATCAGCCCAGCTGGCCAATCAGAGGCTGACAAATTGACTGATGTAGCTCCTGCACGATCGTTTCAAGTTTCCTCTGTGCTCACCGGTTGTTTTTATGTATGTTACCACTATGCTAAAATATTCATATGCTGTGAATGATTTTGGGAAATAAATGAGCGATTTTGTGCACTGCTTCAGACATTTCTTTGTGGCTGTATTTTTCATGTATACACAAGTAATTAGGGTTAATTAGGACACTTTGAAGTGCAAAACTAGAGATTGATGTTAATGTATTCATCCTGCTGCTGCTGCTTCTAACTAAATGTGCGGCTGGAAGTTTAAAAAAGCCTTTTATTCTAAAGGAGATACTGCTGCAAACTGATAAACAGTACTGTACAGACATGCCAGATTTGTGCCTCTCACTCTGTCCAAGATGGATTCTGCACAGGCCTGGAGGATTTAAGGAACAACTGGCAACTCATGAGCTGATTTTTTTGGAAGTATTACTTTTATTAATAGGAGCAATGTGCTTTTTATTTTTTATTTTAACTTTAAAAAAACTGTTAATCATATTTGACGGTAAATGAAAATGTGTATTTGTCTATAATAACCTGCTACACCACTAGGTGGTAACATTTTCTCTGATCACATTGCATGCAATAATCTAGTCCTATTATATGATTCTTCTCATCTAGTCATGTTTTCTAATTGGCAAACATATTTGATGCCCTATCTTTATCTATAGTAAATAATAAATAAACCCTTTACATAAAAATAACCGTAAGAAATATGAATATATTATTGTGTATCCAATTTCATTTATTATGAAGAATGTTTTATGTCATTGATGGTCAAAGTTGAGTCAGCATTTTACTGTCATTTGACAATTCAGAGAGCCCTTTTCTTACGTCTGATCACGCTTATTGTCTAATTCCTAATCCATATAATGTTAAAGCGATCAGATCCTAATTATATTGTCATAAATTATTCTAAGAAATATTACAGTTTTTAATACATTTTCATTACGTCTCTATCTGATCAGTGAAATGCCTTTACATAAATAATGTGTACACTCTCATAATAAACCTGTGTAAAGAAGAGAAGATACAAATAACCATACAGTCTCTCAGCCGTCGTGCAGAAGCGGTCAAAACGCGTAGTTTTAATCGGCGCGACACTCTGCTCTGCTCTCAGCGCCAGTACAGTCACGCATCCGTTCGCTCACAGAGCGCGAGACTCCTCGTACACAAGTGCAAGCGGGTCTCGCGCCGCGTAGAGTCGTTTCTCGAGAGCCTTGATTGTTATATCTGACGAGAATCAAAGAACTGCAGTGAGAAAACATACTAAGTTATCTCTTCTGCTCAACAAAAATACCTAAAGACAGAATGTTCCGAGCTTGAAGATGGATATGACCTTCTGCTCTGAGAAAACGGACCTCGGACCATTCAGTTTGTGGAGTTTTATTGGTAGTTTTGTCAGTTATAAACTACAGGTGATCCGGACGATCTTCTCAGAAAAAGCACAAACATCTCTGGTGAGTGTCGTGGAAAGTGTTTGTCTCTTTATTATCTTCACATTTGTTTAATATTTCTTTATTTCTTTCCCTTTCTTTCTTTTTATCCCCTTTAAAGATATGTCTATATTATGTCTATATAATATTATGCTCTGAATGCAAAAAATAAATATATAAATTGTAAAATATAAAAATTCTGTAAATAATGTTATACCATTATATACAAATTATATATTAGAAATCTTTTATTTTACAAAATAACCTAATTTCATCTGTGTGTATATATATTAATACATTTTATATATTTTAATATTATCTATCTATCTGTCTGTCTGTCTGTCTGACTGACTGTCTGTCTGTCTGTCTGTCTGTCCGTCCGTCTGTCTATTTTTGGTATAAAAATATCTCTACTTGGAAGATCTCTGACATCTGAGAAGAATTATAATTTTAATCTGTCTATTGTTGACAAGTACAGAAAAATACCATGGTTCCTTTGGTAATATAACATGTCATACTATGGTATTCTTTGAATTACCTTGAAGTACCATGTAAATATGTGATTTTACTACCTGTATTCACTATATAATGGTATTGGTTGTGTTTAACACAGACTTTTGCATTTGTTAGATCCTCTGCCCATCTTTTGCTGTTTTTGGTGTGATGGCTTACAGCCAGAGCTATTTATCATAATGTGTTCACTCAGCAGATAGCATATTATTTATGCTCTGAATGGTACTAAATGCAGCAAATCATTTTATAGTGTGTTCAAAGATTTTCCTTTGCCCTCCTGTATAACAAAACACATGTCAGCAGCAGAATTGGCTGAGACTGAATTTCATCAACCGTTTCTGATTACAGTTCACTATAAAATACATTTTAATATGCAGCCATGTGAAATGCCTAACACTGGAGAGAAGTATAAACATCGAGTTCAGAAAAACTGAGTTTGATACTTGACATCTTTGAGTAGGGATTTTGATGGCCATTATTTCCATGGGTAAGTTTTTGTGGTTTTGGAGAACTTTGTAAATGTCACCCTAATTGCATGTATTCATACACACCCACACAATGGTGAGGCTGTCTGTGGGCTGGTGCAATGGAGATCCAACCCACACAAATGGCCACTTGCTGTAAAACACAATGATGCAAATGAAATCATCCAAAATTGGTTCTTACTACCTTTTGTGGCTATGCTTATGCTTTACCTTGCCATTACAGCGAGATTTATGGTGTTGTTGCTTTAGCAAACAAAGAAAAGCGGGTTTCTTTTGTCTTGTCCAGGAAGCAGCCGATGCATCAAACCCTTTAAACAAGGATGAGATGTGTTCCTGACTAAAAATACAAAAACATGAATGTCACAATGCTGCCAGGCTCCAGGAAGAGACCTCAAAGTGTGTGAAGACCTTTCAGGATGTCTTCTGGTTCTCCTTCACCTCACTGAATATATTCCCTGTTGGAACTGGCATGCGTATTATAATAGCTTTGCTCTCCCGTGGACAAAAATAAAGAGGCAGATTTAGTTAGTTCCATCTTTAGTGTCTGATCATTGAGACAACTGTGACTCTCCTAATCACAGCCTGACAACAAATCCTGCCTGTCAACAAAGAGCACAGCCACAATAAGGACTGCAGTGTGAATGTATTCCATTCACGCTTTGGCCACTGTGCTTATCTTTTCCTGTGCTTTACTCCATCTGTGTCTTTCCTTTTATCTACTCTTTGTACTTAGGGGAAGATCACCATAGTATTTGCCACATCTTCAATGCTTTGCTTTCAGAAACAGAACAGTAGAAGTGCTATCAGCTCTTCTGGCTCATCTCAAAGAAAAGCATAAACTTCTGCATTTTGTCTGTGCATGTGTGAGTTTATTTTTGAAATTGTTGAGTGTGTATGTGTCACTTTAAATTACTTTATTCCTCTGCCCATGTCACAGCAGACAAATTCTTCAAACACCGTCAGCATAAATTGTAGTACCAGAGTGCATCATTTATTTTCACCTGACGCTGGCCTATTGCAGTTTTCTCGAAACAACTATGCAGCCTTTGTTAATTAAACCTCCCTTGGTGTTTTCTTCTCTCTGCTTCACTTTCCCACTTGATGACACGTCACATATTTTCCTCTTCACTTCCTTTTGCTTATTTATTTATTTATTTTTTGTTGCTGTCAGTTTTTATTATTATGATTATGATGATGATTTATAGTATTATGAGCAACTTAACTATAAATATACATTTATTTTCAGTATTAGAATCACAATAAACGTGTTCCAATAAAGAAATAAGGTTATTATAATATATAAATAATAATTCAACATCACTCATCACAAAAATATAAAATATATTTTTCTTTTAATTTCACTTTAGTATCCATATTCTTCAAAATAATGACAACAGGGACAAAAGAATTACACTAAAAACATTTTTGTATAAATGTGTTCACTTCTGTAATTTCTGCCCCCATAGAGCTATGCTGTCTCCCATGTATGCAGACAGCTCAGTCATCATGGAGAGAGCGCCGCCCTTGCGGAAAGGAGGGAGAGTGCAACCTCAGGGCCACAGACTGCGCTCTCATCCTCCCACCAGTGGAAGCAGTGTTTGTGCCAACCCCACCCTCTTTCATACAGTGTATGACATGAATGATGAAGCATGCCCAGTTGACTCGTTTGACTATAGCAAAACCAATGGAGGGGAAACCGTAGTGACGGATGGGAAACTTTACTCTTTGATGCCCAGTGACTCTCTGGTTCCTCCTATCAGACGGAGAGGAGGCCTAGTTGACCACCGTGATGTCATCAAAGCACACCAATCCCATAAACTGCAGAGCACTCCACAGGCACGACGAAAACAATGGGAGTGAGTATTAAATAATTGGTTACTTTTTGAAATGACTGTGTTTGTTAGTTTGAAATGTACTAGAAAAAAGTCCATCATAAAGCACCAATCAAACGGATTTTGGCATATTTAGTCGTTTTATGACATTTACTTTCAGTGTAATTTTGCCCAAGTAGTTTAATGTCAATGCTAGTCCTATGAATTCGAATAATCAAGAGCATAACCTTGTTTCCTATGAAATGTCAACAAAGACCCACATCTTGATAGAGGTGGTTGTGAAATACACCCACCTCATTCATCTTATTTTTTTATCTAGTAGTGTTTTTTTTTTTGGAATGTGGTTGAAAGCTTGTACAAAATCTGGATTCTGAATCTATTCCTCTGAGACCTAGTTTGTTTCCGTGCCTCTTCTACAGCCTTCAGGGAGCAGACTGTCCCTCAAAATATTCATCTTCTATTATATCTCTTAGAATAAAGGGCAGGTCATGTAGGTGTGTATGTGGAGAGTATGTGTACGGTATGGACACACTGAAGGACACAGTGATGACCCCTGCTTCATTTGGACCCTGTGTGTGCAGTTGTGTCTGACAGCAGTTAGTGAATGTGAAAACCTTGAGCTCTTGTGAAATAGATATTGCTTGAAATCTGGAATGGAAAGGGAACAGATTCAGACCAAGATGGAAACGTAATGAGGCAAAAAGGACAGTTGTGGTGATGATGTGTTTGCCAAAGATGTTTTTTGTTGTAGTGACGTAAAAAGCCTGTTTATATTCTTGTGTTGTGATTAGAGGGTACATGCTCCTCATGAACTTGTCAGCCTCAGTCAAATCCTCTGCTGACTTTAGCTTATAATTGGAGCCCTTCAAGATGATGTGTGTATTTCTGTACAGCTAGCAGCAACAAACAGAATAGCAAAAATCATGCTTTCCAGCCTTCCATAGTTTGGACAAACAAGTTATATATTATAACTTTATATAATACTTATATAATACTTATATATATATATATATATATATATATATATATATATATATATATATATATATATATATATATATATATATATATATATATATATATATATATAAAACCTATATGTTTATTTATTTATAGATTTTTTTATATTATTTATGCATATATGGGTCAAAATTATAGATTTTTTTTTTATGCCAAAAATCATTAGGATATTAAAGAAAGATCATATTCCATAAAGATATTTTGTAAATTTCCTACAGTAAATATATAAAAATGTAATTTCTGATTAGTAATAAGCATTGCTAAGAATTCATTTGGACAACTTTAAAGGCGATTTTCTCAGTATTTAGATTTTTTTGCACCCTCAGATATTCAAATAGTTGTATCTCAGCCAAATATTGTCCGATCCTAATAAACCATAATTCAATGGAAAGCTTATTTATTCAGGTTTCAGATTATGTATAAATCTCAATTTTGAAAAATTGACACTTAAAACTGGTTTTGTGGTCCAGGGTCACATATTCATTATAAAAATATAAAAATTATATTTTAATTTATATTTATCTATATCTTCATTTATTTAGTTTTAGATAAAGTGTAAATTGCATACAACAATAATTTATAAATAACTTGCACATCATGTCAAGATAAACAAAAATATACAATATATTATGTAATTTACACGTTATGTAACTATAAAAATTAGATCTTTATCACTTTATATTTTCTTTATACTTTATATTATACTTCATTTTATATTTTAGCTATATCGAATAAACAATTTATATACTGTATGATTATGTCAGGATATAAACATAATTGTATATTTAAAAAATATATATAAAAATGGAACTAATGGTTTATTTGTAGTTGTTTCTGGGATCGGAGGAAACAAATTTACCTAAATAGTTCCTAAATAGTTTTCCACCTTGACATTGTTAGCACAAATACTTATATGCTCTGCTTCAGGTCTCTGGTGTGTAGAAGAATATGCCCATGTTTTTATGTGTTTGCGTCACGGTGGGACCAAGTGAACAGTGAATATAGAGTGGCAGTGGAATCCAGTCATGATTTCTGTTGCACTTTAGGGGCGTGGAGGCTTCCACTCTCATCGCTCACCCACTCAATCTGGCAGCCGTAGCAGTGGGGAGACGTGAGATAACAGGTTACTGACAGACAATTCACTCTCACCTTATTCCACTCACTCATTTCCCCTCACTCTCTTCTCTCTTTCTCTTTCCCTTTCTTGTCTCTGGTCTGGGAGCGATCAGCTGTAACTAAATATGAGCCCAGGGAGTCTGTCACACAGCAGAGAGGCGGATAAATGCACAAACAAACACAAACACACGCACACACACAGACAGTGTATAAGACACACATCTAAAAAGCCATTCAAGCTATTCAACACATGAGATGTTGCAGTTTATATTCATACAATGGGGTTCAGAAGTCTGAGACCACACTGAAAATCTTAATGTAAGACTTATTGTGATATTGACCATGCAGACTCTTTTGTGGAGATGGTCAGATGCTTGATGCTTAAATCATGCTGAAAAACATTGTTAGCCTGGAAACCATTTTATGGATTAAAATTCATACACTTTAATTTAAAAATAATTATTAAAAATGTATATAAATGTGAAAGTTATATATTAAAATTATGATTTAATAATTGCTTTTATGTTTTTGTATTTAAGAGTTATTTAAAATATTTAAAACTTATAATGCTTTATTATACAGAAATTTATTTTTTTATTTTATTCCCTTAAAAATGTAAGCCCAACAAAACAAGTGATAGTTTCATGAATTGGTCTGAAACGCTCTCATACCAGCCTCAGCTTTATTGATGAGCCAGAAAAATTTAAAAAATTGGTTTCATTAGTGGTCTCAGATTCTTCCAATACATATACAAAAACATACATTGGAGAGTAGACTCTTTTTTTTTTCCTCTTTCACACATTCTCCTGCCACTGCTTTATGCTCTGTGTTTTCCATAAACACGGGGTACGTCTCTCACACACTCTCAATTAGAGCAGTGCTATATTAAAACAGACTCTTAAATAGACCAAAAAAATAACCTTGTGTCTCTTAGCTGTGTATTGCATCTCTTTTTCATCCCTTTATCTGTGTCCCATATCCCTCCCCATTGTCTGCACTGTAGATTACTTCAAATCTTATTTCAGTGTATCATATTTAGATTTAGAATGAGAGGTTGTAAAATCAAAATTTTGAAGTATTTTACATATAGACTGTACAGACACATGCAAACACTCATTATCATACTCACACAGTCTAATATAGAGACACTTGGCAGCAAAGGCAAATGGATCAGTGGGCAGCGTGGCAAGGGGGCAGTTTTCGAGCGGACGCTTCCACAGTTTACACTGGCAGGAGAGACCTAAGCCACATAAATAGGGTAGTCGTACTATTTTTAGCACCCATAAAAATGGCTTTTTAGTATTACCAAGGCTGCAATGAACTAAAGTGTTGATTTAAGGAAGAGAGACAGAGATGATTTGCAGAATGTTACAGGTGCTAGGGTGCATGATGGGTCAGTGTCATCTCAAATGATCTTGGCAGCTACCAGCTGCAGTTCTTTTCCCAACGAATGAGAGAGTGCCAACAGGCACAAATGTACAGGCTTCCTGATTAGATTCTGCAAATCGTTTCTATGTGGAATTATACCAGTTGCAAGGGCAGACATTTTCAAGTGAGTGGACCTTTGTGAAATGTTATGCATTTTATGAAGTATAATTCTTTTTTTTTCTTTTTTTTTGTGATGTTTATTTACAGCCGCACAATTTTTAGCTGTACCATAACTGTACCTGCACAATTAAGTTGCAGATTTACTTGAATACAGTAATGCTCAAAAGTTTGGGGTTGGTAACATTTTTAGGGCCAGATTAACTAAACAGGGCAAATTAGCATTAGATCGCAATTCCATAAAAGCGCAGATGAGGTAATTTACTGACAATGCACACATTAAAGAACACAGACACAGCCAGATCATTTCCATGATGACCAGTGCACTCTACCAAGAGCAGCACAAATTATGGCCTGCTTTAAGTCATTCTGATATGCTGATTTGCTGCTGTTTTATTTTTCCAAAGATTTGAGATGAATAAATAAATAAATAAATACATTAAATAAAAACACAATTTATTATATATATATAAATTTAGATGTGGTGAAACTCTTCAAAATAACTCAATGTCATTGCATTCAATAATAAAATTTCAAACTATGTGGCATCTGCAAACATATTTTTAGATTTAACAAACTTGTCCAAAGTGATTTTAGTGGATGCATAGCTGCACTTCCCTTAAAATAAGTAGTTTTAATGCACTTGAGTAAAATTTGAGTTCAAGATTTAGAAAGAACAGAATGAGTAAGTTAAATAATAGGAAATAGGAGATTGTGACATACAGAGAAAAAAAGAGATTTACAGTGGGATACCAACAATAAGATTAAACATTTTTTGTGCTTTGTTCAGGGGAAAACCACTTTTGTGCTTGGGTGGGCAAAAATTGTGTGGTAGTAAAGTCGTATTTGAAGAGTTTTAAATTCTATATATCACAAAAGTGTTTTCCAAGCTATTAAATTCACAGAGGCAGCATAAACCTGTTCATGAATCACAGCTGTGGGAAACAATACATCACATGCTCAACAGTTGATTGTTGTTGATTTTCATGCACAGTTGACAGAAAAGATGGTATGCAGAGCAAGATTTTTGGTAGGCTGTGGCAGCGTGTTTTATGATAGCAATCATATATTATTTCATTCTTTTTATTCATAAGTTTGAACAGTGATGCAGTGGTTACAAGACATGTAACTGAGAGAAGAACAAATGTATAAGGATAGTAAATCAGCTATTGTTAAGCAGGCGAAAACAGCTTAATAAACATACTAAATAATGTCTTAATGAAAACATAAGGATGCTGGAATAGTTTCAGATTTAAAAAACAAACAAACAAACAAAACAAAAAACAATAAGTCAAATTACATTTTATTAACAAGGTGAAACCCAGTGTAAGAATGACCAAGGAGACATATATTTAGTGAATGTGAGATCACTTAAGGAAATTGTGAAATGGAAAGTAAAGGAATGAAATATGCAGCAATCAAGAGGAGGAGTGAAACAGTCTCAGTCTGTCTGAGCATTAGGTCCAATGAGAACAGACAGCAAGACAGCTTAGCATCCCCTTTAACACTGAGCCATTTGTTTGTTTTTCTTTGGTTCTTTCTAATTTCCCTTTTCGCTTGCATTCTACTTAGCCTTCATCTTGCCCTCTATCACTCCTTTCTTTTTTCCTTTGGTCCCCCTTTTCCAACTCTCTTCTCTAATCTTGTTTTTATCTTGAATCAATCTGGCTGATTGCCATGCTTTGGAGACCTGTTCCAGACAGAGGCATCCCTAAGGACCTAGTTTCTCCAATGCGTGTGTGCGTGTATATTGATTGCTTTCTGGTGTGGTTGGGAAATCGTAATTCCTGACGTGTTTTAAACCCTGTTGTTATTGAACTTCCAAATGCACCTCAGCAGTTTTTATGCAAGTAGCCTATGTCTCTCCATTAGATTTATTACTCTACATAATTACTTGGCTGGATCCGAATAGTGTGCAAATTCATTACAGCAATTTAGGAGTGTGTGTCATAAACCAATGCACTGTCTGTTTTTTGAGCATAATTTATTAAACCTGGGATTCCTGTCAAACCAGAGTGTTCTCCGAGCCTGAGACTGCACCTCCTGCATTTCAATTATGTATTTGTGCCATACTGTCTTCCTCTAAGAGATCTCAGAGGTGAGTTTGTGATGTGTGTGTCTGTAAGAGAGAAAGCAGAACTGGTTTGACAGTCTGATCCTAGGGCTGATTTGAATGTTCATTTGGTTTGTTTCTAGAGTTTGTGTCTACTTAAAGAAATAGTTTATTAAAAAAATGTAATTTACTCACCTACAGGCCATCCAAGATGTAGATGAGATTGTTGCAGAACTGATTTAAAGAAATGTAACATTACAACATTTGCTCACCAATGTATCCTCTGCAGTGAATGGGTGCCATCAGAATGAGTCCAAACAGCTGATAAAAACATATAACAAATAATCCACACAACTCTATCCATCAGTTAAAGTTTTGTGAAGCGAAAAGCCACATGTTTGTGAGAAACAAATCCATCAAGAACTTTTTAACTTTAAAGAAGTTATTTCTCCAGTAAAAGTCATTTCATTTGAATTAGGAGAGAATTACAGATCAGGCACTGTTTACAAGATAAATATCAGTGGATTTTGATGTGAGAGGACAACAGGACATGGGATTTATTTTTTCACTGGAGGAAGCATTATTATGGATTATGATATTTTGACCAGAAGTGATGGTTTAAAGTTAAAAGATTTTTGCTTTATAAGACATTAGTTGATGGACTGGAGTCATGTGGATTACTGTGATGTTTTTATCAGCTGTTTGGACTCTCATTCTGACGGCACCCATTCACTGCAGAGGATTTTGTGTGAACTATTATTTATTTAAAACAAACTAATCTGGGCTGTGTTTCCCAAAAGCATCGTAAGCCTAAATTGATCGTAGCTCCATTGGTTTCAATGGGTCTACAATGTACATAACGAAACATAGTTCTGATCATTTTATAAACAGCGATTCAATTTAAAGAGACAGAAAAATAGTCAAAATTGTCATCATTTACTCACCCTGAATGACCTTATTTCTTCAGGAGAATACAAAAGAAGGTATTTTGAAGAAATTTGGTAACCAAACGTTTTTGATTACCTTTGACTACTATTGTATGTACAAAACACACACACATGCACACACAAACACACATGCACACACATAATATCTTCATAATCTTCATGTTATGTTCAGCAGAAGAAAGAAAGTCATACAGGTTTGAAACAATATCAGGTGAATACATGATGACAAAAAAAAAAAAAAAATTGGGGGTGAACTATCCTTTTAAAAACATTACTAAAAATACAGTCTTGTGTAGTTCATCTTTTGTAGTTTGTGAAAAACGAAAAAAATCTACCTATGTTTGTGTGTCTTTTTGTGTATCTCCTGTTATTCATGTCTGTAGCGCATAACTCACCTTATTTTATCTCTGTCCTCTGTCATTTCTCTGAGCTATTTAGATGCTAATGCAGCCAGCAAGCCCATTCCATCTGCTGTCAGACCAAAGGTCACAGCAGGGCCAGCTAAAATCTGCTCTGGGGGTCTGGACAGTCTGAACCTTATTCACACCCATTCAGACTTCCTTTTCCCCTTCACTAAATCATGGATAACAAATTATACAATACACTCACATGATTATTTTTTTATGGGGTGCATAAAACAGTCTGCTGAAGGTAAATATGAGTGTTATTTACAGTGTGTGTAGAAGTTTATTTTCACATAAAACAAATACTCGGTATACCTTTTATTTCAAATTCTTTATTACCAATGTTTTGCCTATTTTCAGGTGTCAAATAAACTGTGGATAGCCATTGTCATATATTTATGTTAGCAAATAGCCTAAACTACACATATGAAGTAGAGGATGTTAAAGGCAAAAAATATTGTTATTGTATAGCCGTTTTTCTATAAAAAGTGTTCTATCATTAAGCAAGTCTAAGACTAGGAAAATAGGTGCTAAGACTAACACACTCACAGCAGTCTTCTCTATGGATATTATGTCATAAATAATTTCTTTATGACAATGCTTCACTTCCCTCTCATATTCGGAGATTGATCTATTACTTTCCAGTGTTCTTAATTCATATTGTCGTGACGATTTGTCTAGATCCTTACAGAAATTCACATATAAAAAAAATTCAGACAAGAAACAGTAGAATAATAGAAAATAGAAGTAATTCAATGATATTTATTGTTTATTTTACAGTGTAAGATGCATTTATTTATCAGTTATTTTTGCATGGCACAGCTTTAAGTACAATGCTCATGACTTTATATAATACTAAAGTTGCTGCCCTCTCCTGGGCAAAATATTCCACCACACTGTATCTGAACATATGTTTACATAATTTTAATTTTTTCTTTAAGCTTTTAACAGGGTAGTTGTGTATCTGAATATATATTTTTATAGACATTGTTTTTTGTGGTCATTTTGACATTATCATTATTAAAGTTACAGACAGAGTAGACTGACATTAAAGAAGAAACCATTTTTCATTAAATTAATAAAAAGTAACAGTAAAGACTTTCCATCGTTTCCAAAATATCATGGCATTTTTTAAAAACTTTCTATTCATTAAAGAATAGATCATATTTATAAGCAATATCACACAAGTAGCGGTGCAATATTGCTGTTTATCAACATGGCTGTGTTTCACAGCGTGGATTCCTCGGTATATTCAGGTATATTGCATGGCTATGAGTGTAATATTGCATTTATACAACAGTACAATGGCACAAGTCAGTAAATAAAATAGAGACAATGGAGTGTCTTTAAAAACATTCTTTTGTGTGGAACAATTTCTTTCCACCACGGATTCAAATATCAGTTTGAAAGTTTAATGGATAAGCCCAAACATACACTATTAATTAAAAAACTTCACTTTTAGAACTAGTAACAAAGGAACGCTGAGTTGCTTCATTGAAAGCTTATTATATCACTGTACAATTGGTGTGTGTGTGTGTGTGTGTGTATTATGTAGAGTAAAAAAAGAACTGTTGGTATGTGTGTGTGCGTTTAGTTCAAACTGTTAATCGTAATCCTGTAACTGTAAAAAAAATTGTGTAATTTTTTTACCTAAAAAATTAACAGTCAAATTAATGCAGCCTCAAAGCTATGAATGCCTGTATATAATTTTATATTTATATTAATTATTTTAAATTTGTTTTATTTTAAAATATACCTGCTATTAGCAGTACAGTAGGTGGAGCTGTTCAACCTAGATACGTTTTTTTCCTGCTCTTGCAATGCCAGACGCATGGTGGCACTGCAGGACAGTGCTGTTCGATTTCTGCAGCCCCACCTACTGTTTTGTCACCCTGTAATCACCCACAGCTGAGGGGATCTCCCATCTTGATACACATACTCACGCACACGCTCCTCTTCCTCTCTCGCCCACTCTCTTGCTCTAAGCCTCGACACATAACATTGTGATGGTTATTACAGCAGTAGTGTTAGAACTAGTGTTGACAGGCTCTGTCTATCAGTTTGATTGAATGGATTTAATCAGTATGATTGCCATATGCTGTGCCTGAATTCTCTATTATCTCTGTGCAGTTGAAAGCTGTAAAAGGCTGAGAAAACCCAATCCACCAGTAGAGGACTTCACTAACATCTTATGTCACTCATGCTGTGAATAGGGTGTTCACCCTCATGTCATTCCAAACCTGTGTTTACTTCTATGGAACACAAAATTAGAGATTTAGTGTGATATCTGAGCTAATGTTTTCCACTGACTGACAGTGGGTGTTGTTGACTATGTGCTGATCCAAAAGAAAAGGTATCCTAAAGGTATTTTTTATTTCTGTGGTACTTCATAAATATATTCCAAGCCCTCTTAAAGCATATCATAACTTATTTACAGAAAAGCCTTCTATGACATCTGTGGTCGCCATTTACCAGTGTTGTGTCATTTTTTTGTTACATTTTCATTTTAATTTTAGTTTAAGTTTTAGTCATTTTGTTATGTGTTCTTGATTTATTTTCTGTTATTTCAGTTTTTGTTCAATTTATCCATATAGGATTTATTAGTTTTCAGTTATTAGTTTTAGTTTATATAGATTTACTTATTTTAGTACTTCAGCTTAATCAAAAATGAGAAAGATTTTTTTTTTTAATAGTAAGTTTCAATTCAGTTAATGTCTATTTAACTAAATAAAGTTTTTATTTATATTTTTTAAGTTTAGTTTGGGGGCCAACACTGAACCTCACTAACATTCATTGCATGGCCAGATATACACAGTTAAGCCCCCTTGGTGAATTCGAGCAAAGAAGGCTGTGAAAAAATTCACAAAAATTAAACCTTCGTTGAAATAAAACAAAATAGGTTTTTCTTCAGTACACCGTGGCCACAATAATTGGCCCCCTGTTATTCAATACTTTTTGCAACCTCTGTTTGCCAACAGATAACAGAGTCTTCTTCTGCCAGATGAGGTTGGAGATCAACTGGCAATAGATCAGAGATCATTCTTCCAACAGAAACTCTCCAGATCCTTCTGATTCCCTGCTTTATGTTGGAACCTCTCCTCTTCAGTTCATCTTGTTATTTTTTATAGGGCTTAGGTCAGAGAACTGGGACGGCCATGACAGAACCTTAATTTCAAGTTTCAAGTTTATTTGCATAGCGCTTTTCACAATACTAATTATTGCAAAGCAGCTTTACAGAAGATTTTAAGTTTCTACATTATATGTAGAAGTAGGTTATTAGTGGTGAATATGGCAGAAATGTACAGTAAGAATCATGCAGTTAGTAAAAAATTACACGTAATCAAACAGACGGTGAACACTATTAACTGCACTGATTATATGTTGTGATTAAACTTTGCAATTGTGATTAAATGTTGTGAGTAAGCAAAATTTGGTAGTTGTATATGTTGTTCCAGGGTTAGCATCATCTGAGGTCTTCTGGGGGGTTGGCATCACCTCTTCTCAGGTGTTCGGTCATCTCAGATCTTTGTAAGGGTAGGGTTCCAGACTGAAGCTTGTGTAATTCCTAGTTGCCTCGGGATGCAAGTCCTGTGGCAGAAACAGAGAAGCAAATAGAGATGAAATTAGCATAGCTGCTGTTGATGCAAAGATGATGTGTTCATCCCAAGCAAATGAATGAAAATGTACATTTGATCAGATATAGCTGAAGTACAGATTTATGAGATACATTATGCGAATGCTTGTCTAAAAAGATGTCTTATTTTGTGCTCAGTAACCTATTTTTGTGTTGATTTTGATGTTTGTTTTAGATCATTGTCCCAATGGAAGATCCAAACAAGGCCCATTTTAAGATTTCTAGCAGAGACAGTCATGTTTTGGAGAAAATCATTCACTTCAAAATGAGATTTTCTTCCCTGTTGAAAAAAGCAGCATGGCTGGTTAGGTATGTTTTGAAGCATAACTGCTGGTTTGAGCTGTTCATGAGCTGGATTAAGCTGGTCATGTGCTGGTCCTAAGCAACTAGCTCCTGCTCAGGGCCAGCTTAGGACCAGCACATGACCAGTTTAAACCAGCTCAAACCACCAGTCATGCTTCAAAACATACCTAACCACCATATGCTGCTTTTTTCAATATGGTCTCTCTTTCAACTGTTTTACAATAAATTTAATTATTTATTTATTTATTTATTAATTTTTTATTTTTTTGGGGTACTAACCCTATAAGGCCTCTTCTTTGTATGCCACAGTTATTTATTGCTCTTATTTTTTATATTTACCATTTGTGAATGACAAACACAATTTGGTTATTTTTTACCTTTTTTTATTTCTTTTTATTTCTAGTCCATTACCTCATCATCTGAATCAAGTTATCAGAAACTGCATCTTTCAGGTTTGTATTTGATGAAAAGCAGTAGTGTTTATATACAGTACAGTATTCCCAGCAGCCACCATGTCACCAGTGTTCTGTTCTGACTAGCGTCACCGTTAAGTGCTCCAGCCTGTCTGAGTAGCCATGCGTCCCATCGATCACATGTCTTCTCAGGGTCACTCTCCCTGATTGGCTGGCTGCCAGTTTGAGCTTGGCTCTTTTCTCAATGAAACGCTCATAGAGTGTGATTTACGCTGTCCTAACAGCACCAGTGGAAATGAGATGCAGCAGAGTACGGATGGCAAATGCAAACAAAAGAGGATATCAAAGCAATAGAAACAAAGCAAATGTCAAAGGGATGGTTCACCCAAAAATGAAAAATCTGACATCATTTGCTCCCTCGTGTTGTTCCAAAGCCATATGATTTCCTCTCATACGTGTGACACATAGAATAGGTGAGTCAGTAGTAGTGCAATTTTACTATGAAAAGCATAAAAGCTGATTTGTGTGTGTGTGTGACAAAGACATTTAACTAGTTGTTTCATCATAAGCCTCGTAGTCTTCTGCACAAGAAAATTGCATGCTCATGAGCACAAAACCTTTGAGAACAAAACATGAACATGTACCTTTTCTGTTTCTCTTACCCTCAAATAAAATGGTATGCAAACAAAAGACTGTACCTAATACAGCGTCTTACTAAACATCCATCTGTGCTACGTGCTTACACAAGCTCTCACAGTTTGCGGTGTATTTGCAGCAGTCTGTAGTAAAATCAGGGTTCTCTGTTTTTATCCCCACCTGCTTCATGTTCTTGCTTTCTCTGAACAAGGACACTGAAAATAGGCCTTATTATTAATCTTTTCTCTCTGTCACACTCATTTTATTTTTTGCCTTGTCTTTATCTATCTATCTATCTATCTATCTATCTATCTATCTATCTATCTATCTATCTGTCTGTCTGTCTGTCTGTCTGTCTGTCTATCGTTCTATCGTTCTTTCGTTGTTTAGTTTTTTTCTATTATTCTATCTATCATTCCATTCATATATCCATCTATCGTATCATTCAAGTTTAATTTCATTTCATGTAATTCAAGTTCCTTTAATTAATTGTTCCCAGTAAATTATTTTTAGGAAGCAAACTGACTCCTTTTTGATTTAATGTTAATTTAAACACACAGATTCATTTAGACCGGAAGGACACTGATGCATTGTGCGCACATGCACACACACACACACACACACACACACACACACACACACACACACACACACACACACACACACACACACACACACACACACACAAATATACTACCTTCCCTCTCCTTTCCCCACCCTTTTCATTTTCATCTTTCTCTAACTCAGATCTTCTGACTCCTCCTCCCTCTCTCTCGCCAAGTGTTTTCACTTTAATTGAAAGGCCCTCAGTGATGAATCAGGGCTGATTTGCCATTTGCAGGAGCAGGAAAAAACGAACGCTCAGCACACTGGCTAGATGCATGGATAGATGGAAAGAAGGAAGGATAGAGGGAAGAGGGATGCAGAAATGGAGGGAGGGATCGATGGGCTGACGTGGATGCAGTGCTCTCGGCCAGACTCATTCACCATCTCTCCTGCTTACTCATAACTTCTCATCCACCTCTGATCACACCTCCTGCTTTTAAAATCATTTCCTGCCTGTAATATGCTCTTTTCATTTTCTCTCTTTTAGTCTGCAGTGCCATCTATTCTTTTGAACCACATGAATCGTCAGCATTTACGTCATTTACCTTAATATGATACATTTATTCTGGTTAAAATCTACTAGTCCATAATGCAAGAATAGCTATATTTTTCTTGAAATACAAAAATTCTAAATTGCTGCTAATTTTAAACATATAAATATTAAAAGAAAAATGCTTTTTAGCTCTAGCAGCAGTGCCTGGTTAACTAGCCATATCTTGACCTCTCAGTTTTTGCTTAAATCTTTCACCCCCTTCTGTCAAAGATTTGTCACACTCAGATTAGGAATAAAAGAGGATGACAGATTGAACAACTTTGCATTCATGTTCACACCTCTTATGTTATTTTTTTCTCGTTTCATGTCATGGAATGCAGTTGCCCATTTTGGCAGCATATCAGCACCAGTTTCAGCGCAAATGCCACATAAACATTATTGTTAAAGTGATAGATCACCCAAAAATGAAAATCATTTACTCACCCTCATGTCATTGCAAACCCCTTTGTGTTTCTTTCTTCCTTCTACGGAACACAAAGGAAGATATTTTAAAGAATGTTGATAACCTATTGGGTCCTCCATAGTATTTTTAGTATTTACAATAATAATAAGTCAATGGAACCCAAAACTGTTTTGTTACCAACATTCTTCAAAATATCTTCTTTGTGTTCTACAGAGGAAAGTCGTACAGGTTTGGAACATACGTTACGTTGTTTGCGTTCAGTGAATACTTAAATTTTGCCAGGGTGATGCGGTGGAGACAAATTGTTGAATCAAGGATTATTTTACCTATCTCGTTGCTACATTTCTGGATGATGATCGTGTTAATTGCATTGCTGTCTATGGGACAGAAAATAAAAAAAAATCTTAATTTAAGTTCCTTACGGGTTTTACGGGTTTAGAACGACATGAGGGTGAGTAATTAATGACAGAATTTTCATTTTTGGGTGAACTATCCCTTTAAAGACTAAATAAGAATGCAATTTATGGTGTATAACTTTACTTTGTTAGTGAGTGTGGGTTGCATTCATTCTTCCTGGGCTTGCTGAAGAAAGTACAGTTGCTGTGAAATGAAAATTCACCCTAGCTATTTTTTTAATTCATGTTGTAGAATAAAAGTTCATCCCTGCATATGTGTGAGATAAGAGAAGAAGATCATTGGTCACTGCTGACTCTGTCCCATTGACTCCATGATCATTTCAAACATCCTGGATGTTGTCGGAGGGTCAGAAGGATCTTTATCTCATCAGGGAGTTGAGTCATGGGGCTGACGTGGCTGCACTGACTTCCTCTGGACTATACAAATTTAGTTTAAATGCATGTGTATTTATATTATAGATGATTTTGTGTGGATATAGTGTGTTCAAACACTCAGTATGCGTGTGTGTGTCTGCGTGCGCATGTGTGTAAGTGCTGATTCTTCTCAGTAGACTGCTTACTCTACAACAGTCTTAAGTCGTAGGCCATTAGCTGAGGCCAGCAGTGCAGTCTCACCCCTCCATTCACTTTCTCCACCTCTTGCTCTCTCCCTCCATCCCCACTCATCAATCAGATCATCAATTAATACACACTCAGTCCCTCTGCAAACACACAGAACAGCCAAAAAAGGCCACTCTCCTAATTACTGTGGCTCTTCTCCCATCCTCTCCCATTCCTCTCTCTGTCACTTTTCATCCCTCTCCCCTTTCCTATCATCCCCCCTCCCCACTCATAAATTCTCTCTCTGAAGACTCCATCCATTTAACCTCATTGGTCTGAGAACTGAAACAGATACAGACAAGATCTTTTATATAATGTAATATCTATAGTGTATATAGTAATGTATATGTATATACATTTTTGGTAGCACTATTTTTTACAGTAAGGTCCTATTATAGATGTGCAATACATTACGGTATTTATCAGTCTTGCAGTGTTCATCAATCTTTGTTAATGTTAGCTGATAAAAATACAACTGTTCATTGCTAGTTTGTCAAATATTAATTTTCATTTTTTTTGTATTATGTATTAGTAAATGTTGAAGTTGTATGTATATAAGTGATCATTCACCCACAGGTTCTATCATCATTTATTCACCACCCTTTTGTTATTCCAAACCTGTATGACTTTCTTCTTTCATTTTAAATATCTTTTGTATTCCACAGAAATAGAAAGGCATACAGGTTTGGTTTCATTTTTGTTTATGTAAGTGATTATTGTCTATGTCAGTGATTATTTCTGATTATTGTATAGTACACATATAGCAGAATGGTATAGCAGAGGTACCAATGCATTGCCTAATGAAATATCAACTAACAGGAGAAAGGCCAGCATGCATCAGTGAAAAGATATAAGTCACGGCAGCCCTTGTGTGAAGCCTCCTCGTGTGAAGACCGACGAGTGTAAAGACCATCGACTCTACCTGCGCGACTCCACCGAGCAAAGACACAGACAAGGCACTTGAGTATTGATTTTCTCCCCTTTCTTTACTTTTTGTATAGCTTATTCTCAAATACTTATTTAGGTCAATTTTACTCACTATGTGCTTTCAGATCTGTACTATTACTACGAACACTCGGAGAGCACGCACTGTATGTCGGAGGCAGGCCTATCCCAATAATCTACGGCCTGTCCCTCTGACCTCTACTACTTTGCTCTCTATTCCAGTTGGTCTCTGGAACTGCCAGTCTGCTGTTAACAAAGCAGATTTTATTTCTTCTATTGCTATTCATTCCGATCTCAACCTCATGGCCCTAACTGAGACTTGGATCAAACCTGAAGACACTGCCACTCCCGCAGCCCTCTCCACTAATTTCACTTGTTCGCACACCCCTCGTATGACTGGGAGGGGTGGAGGTACTGGTCTCCTTATCTCAAAAGAATGGAAATTTGATCTTCAACCATCTCTTACAGGTAACAGTTCATTTGAATCACATGCAATTACTATAACCCACCCTGTTAAAATCCACTTGGTGGTCGTTTATCGTCCCCCAGGTCAACTGGGAAACTTCTTGGAGGAGTTGGATGTGTTACTATCAAACTTTCCTGAGGATGGTATTCCTCTGGTACTGCTTGGTGACTTTAACATCCACCTAGATAAACCCCAGGCTGCAGACTTCAATACTCTGCTCGCCTTATTTGATCTCAAGCAAGCATCTACTACAGCGACTCACAATTCAGGCAACCAACTGGACTTCACCTACATGCGCTGTTGCTCCATGGACAACACTTTAGTTGCTCCACTGCACACTTCAGACCACTTCCTCATAACTGCTAACCTCACAGTTACTCCTGAAGCGGCACACACTCCACTGCAGGTCATCTTTCGACGGAACCTATGCTCACTCTCTCCATCTCGCCTATCCTCTATGGTTTCTTCCTCACTTTCTTCACTCTCTCAGTTTTCAGCTGTGGACACGAACAGTGCTACTGACACTCTTTGCTCTATTCTAACCTCTTGCTTGGACGACTTTTGCCCACTGTCATCCAGACCAGCACGCACCACCCCTTCTGCCCCCTGGCTGTCCAATGTTCTCCGTGAACATTGCTCTAAACTCAGGGCTGCAGAGAGGAAATGGCATAAATCAAGAAACTCTACCGACCTCAGTGTGTATCAGTCTCTCCTCTCTTCTTTAACTGCAAATGTCTTCACTGCTAAAACATCATACTACCACAACAAAATTAACAACTGTTCTGACTATTGAACACTTTTTAAAACGTTCTCTTCTCTTCTTAGTCCGCCTCCACCTTCATCGACTCTTACAGCTGACGACTTTGCAGTTTTCTTCACAAATAAGACAAGAACCATCAGTGACCAATTCTCCACACCACAGACTGGTGATAACTTCATAACGACTAATACACACTCTTTCTACTCCTTTTCTCCACTCTCAGAGACGGACTTTTCCAAACTTATCCTTTCCAATCATCCTACTACTTGTCCACTTGATCCTATCCCCATTCACCTCCTTCAAGCGATTTCTTCTTCAGTCATACCTTCACTTACTCATATTATCAACACCTCTCTTCACTCTGGTACATTTCCCTTAGCGTTTAAGAAGGTTCGGGTAAGCCCACTGCTTAAGAAACCATCTCTAAATCCAGCACTTCTAGAAAACTACAGACCAGTATCCCTTCTTCCATTCATTGCAAAGACACTTGAGCGAGTTGTGTTCAACCAACTCTCTATGTTTGTTGTACAGAACAACCTCCTGGACAGCAACCAGTCTGGTTTCAAAAGTGGCCACTCAACTGAGACTGCCCTGCTCTCGGTTACTGAAGCCCTGCAACTGGCAAGAGCAGCTTCCAAAACCTCAGTACTCATCCTGCTGGATTTGTCTGCTGCTTTTAACACAGTTAATCACCAGATTCTACTTTCCACCCTCAGAAAGATGGGCATCTCTGGAACCGCATTCCTGTGGTTTAAGTCCTAGCTCTCAGATAGATCCTTCAGGGTGTCTTGGAGGGGTGAAGTTTTTTAAGTCACAACTTCTTGCTACTGGGGTTCTTCAAGGCTCAGTACTTGGACCACTTCTCTTCTCAATCTACATGACGTCATTAGGATCTGTCATTCAGAAGCATGGCTTTTCCTATCACTGCTATGCTGATGACACTCAACTCTACTTCTCATTCCAACCAGATGATCCGACGGTAGCTGCTCGCATTGCAGCCTGTCTGAGTGACATTTCTAGCTGGATGAATGACCACCTTTAGCTCAACCTTACTAAGACAGAACTGCTGGTGGTTCCAGCTAACCCATCGTTTCATCACAACTACTCTATACAGCTGGGTTCGTCAACCATAACACCTTCCAGGACAGCCAGAAACCTAGGAGTTGTGATCGATCATCAGTTAAGCTTCACAGACCATATTTCTACAACAACCCGGTCCTGCAGATTTGCCTTATACAACATTTGGAAGATTAGACCCTTCCTGTCAGAGCAAGCCACCCAACTTCTTGTCCAAGCTCTTGTTGTCTCCTGACTGGACTATTGTAATGCTCTCCTGGTGGGCCTTCCTGCATGTACTATCAAGCCTCTACAACTGATCTAGAATGCAGCAGTGAGGGTTGTCTTCAATGAGCCAAAAAAAGCTCAGGTTACTCCTCTCCTCATCAGGTTACACTGGCTACCAGTAGCCGCTCACATCAAATTCAAGGTACTGATGCTTGCCTACAAGACAACCACTGGCACGGCACCAATATACCTAAGCTCACTAGTTCAAACTTATTCGCCCTCTGGAAACTTGTGTTCTGCAAGGGAATGACGCCTTGTGGTGCCAACCCAAAGAGGTTTAAAATCACTCTCACAGACCTTTTCCTGTACTGTGCCCAGCTGGTGGAATGACCTCCCAATCTCACTTCGAACAGCTTTTACTCTTTACTCATTTTCAAAAAACATCCAAAGACTCATCTTTTTCGCCAGCACTTGACCAACTAATACTAGCACTTACCTTTTCTTGTCTATCTTATTCTTGAAAAAAAAAAAAAAAACATACTGTAGCTACGGGTTATGTGCTAGAGTAACTGGGACTTGTCATGGCACTTGTATACTGTTTTTGTTCTCTTGTTGGTCTGATTGCTTCTGTTGTTCTCATATGTACCGTAAGTCGCTTTGGATAAAAGTGTCTGCTAAATGATTAAATGTAAATGTATATATAATTCTGGTTAAAGAATTGCTAAAGAAAGAAATATTAAGTGATGTAGATTTATGAGTTGGGGAGTGAACATTAGTGGAGGCAATAAAAACAACAAAAGTGAGTGTCTCCCAGGACTCTCCTGGTTTGGAAATTCAAGGAACTTTATTAGGAAAACACATCCACTTGCTCATACTTACACTTGGAGATGCTGCAGAGAGTTAAACAGATCAAAGTTTAATAATGAGAGCTGGGCTAATATGCATGGCTGCTATGAATTATTTAGGTTTATGAATCATTGAGTATTGAATCATTTTCTGGACAAAACTCAACATTTGCTCAGCCTTAAAACTCAAGTGCAGCTTACCGGACACAGGTATATGCAGTAGAAACACAAACACATACATATACATATACATATACATATACATATACATACAAAGACTGAAGTAGTTTAAGTCTATGGTTCTTTTAATTATGATGATTTTGGCTCACATTTAACAAAAACCCACAATTCACCATCTCAACAAATTAGAATACTTCATAAGACCAATAAAAAAAAAAAAAAAAAAACATTTTTAGTGAATTGTTGGCCTTCTGGAAAGTATGTTCACTTACTGTACATGTACTGGTGAGTTTGCTAGCCAGTCAAGCACACTAACACCTTGGTAATTTAACCAACTTTTGGTGCGTTTGGCAGTGTGGGCAGGTGCCAAATCCTGCTGGAAAATGAAATCAGCATCTTCAAAAAGCTGGTTAGCAGAAGGAAGCATGAAATGCTCCAAAATTTTTTGGTAAACGGGTACAGTGACTTTGGTTTTCAAAAAACACAATGGACCAACACCAGCAGATCACATTGCACCCCAAATCTTCACAGACTGTGAAACTTAACACTGGACTTCAACATAGGCTATGTGCTTCTCCTCCCTTCCTCCAGACTCTAGGACCTTGTAATAGGACTAGCCTATTAATCATTAACATCACAATAAAAACAAATACATATATTGTGACTGTACAAGCCAACGACAGACACAGTGAAAACAAAAACAAATATATATATATTGTGACGGGAGGAGCAAACGACAGACACAGTGGGCGTGGCGTCAGGTCTCGGAGAGGTTTTTATTTAACAAAAAATAAACCAAAAAGAGGGAATAAAATGTCCAAAAGGGGAACAGTGTCCAAAACAACAGGGAATCTGGTGTCCTCGTCGTGCTGCGGGGTTCGTGGGGGTCTGGCAGTGTTCATGGAGGAAGGGTCCAGGTAAGGGGCGGAGTCCGGCGGCCGCACGCGCTCCCCTCTTCGGTCCGGGGCGCGAGGGGCGGTGGCTTCTTCTAGCGGCTTCATCCTCCTCGCTGGCCGCGGCGCTTGCAGGGGATGGACGGCCCGGCATCCTGGCCCGACGGCCGTGTAGACGGGTGCGGTTCTCGACCGGACCGCGGGTCCGGCAGCTCACGTCTCTGGTAGCGCGGGAGTCCCTCAACGCACCCTTCCTGGACCCACGAGGACACCAGTGTGCATGCACGGGGAAAGAGACCGGTCTCTCGAGGAGAGGCGCGTTGGGCTTTTAAACAGCGGCGGTGATGAGGCTCCATTTCCTTCAGGTGTGCCCCATCACACGCCGCCAGCCCTGACTCGTCCAGCGCCCCTCCTCTCTCCCACACCCACTCCTGTCGGGAGCCTGGTGAAGGGCGACGATTTAGGACGGGGTGCCGATGATTATCAGGGAGGAGGCAGCTGACTCGTCACATTCCCCCCCACAAGCCACATCCCCCTCCTCAGAGCGCAGCCCACACGGGAGTGCTACCTTCCTCAACTAGGCTCCAAACGGTCGGAGTGGGCGGGGCGGGGATTCTTCTCCGGGCAGTCCTCCCTCTCGCAGCGCGCCGGAACAGGGACAGAGAAAACGGGATTTAGTTGATAGCCTCAACCAACCACAGGGTAAAATGACCGTAAAAGAGAAGTCACTTACCCCTTTGTGTGGCTGGGAGGCCGTCTCCTCCGTTCCTCCGTCCCAGTCCGGATTATGCGAACTTTTGCAAACGAGAGGGAGTGACGTCATCAGGTGTTTCCCAACTGCGCTGTCTAGGCTCCGCCTTGCCCGCATTCTCCACCACTGTGACGGGACGAGCCAACGACAGACACAGTGGGCGTGGCGTCAGGCCTCGGAGAGGTTTTTATTTAACAGAAAAAACCAAAAAAAGGGGGAATAAAGTGTCCAAAAGGGGAACAGTGTCCAAAACAACAGGGAATCTGGTGTCCTCGTCGTGCTGCGGGGTTCGTGGGGGTCTGGCAGTGTTCATGGAGGAAGGGTCCAGGTAAGGGGCGGAGTCCGGCGGCCGCACGCGCTCCCCTCTTCGGTCCGGGGCGCGAGGGGCGGCGGCTTCTTCTAGCGGCTTCATCCTCCTCGCTGGCCGCGGCGCTTGCAGGGGATGGACGGCCCGGCATCCTGGCCCGACGGCCGTGTAGACGGGTGCGGTTCTCGACCGGACCGCGGGTCCGGCAGCTCACGTCTCTGGTGGCGCGGGAGTCCCTCAACGCACCCTTCCTGGACCCACGAGGACACCAGTGTGCATGCACGGGGAAAGAGACCGGTCTCTCGAGGAGAGGCGCGTTGGGCTTTTAAACAGCGGCGGTGATGAGGCTCCAATTCCTTCAGGTGTGCCCCATCACACGCCGCCAGCCCTGACTCGTCCAGCGCCCCTCCTCTCTCCCACACCCACTCCTATCGGGAGCCTGGTGAAGGGCGGCGATTTAGGACGGGGTGCCGATGATTATCAGGGAGGAGGCAGCTGACTCGTCACAATATATATATATATATATATATATATATATATATATATATATATATATATATATATACACACACACACAAACAGTTCAAAATGTATATAAAATGTAGGCTAATATGCAGGCCATATGTTTGACAGAGCATGAACATACTGAAAAAGTTAATCAAATTAGTTATATTATTTTGTTAAATATTTGACACAAGTGTGTGTATATAATAATAAATAAGTGTTAATAATTGTAATAAATTGATATAATATATAATAATTTAATATACTGTATTATACACACACACACACACACACACACACACACACACACACACACACACACATATTCTATTAATTCATATAACAAATTAATATTTACTATATTAATATTTGCTACATTTACAAGGCAAAACAGCAAAAATGTTATTTTGTAAAACAACAGATGTAATGCTTATGTTAATTAAGATAAATAATATTTGAACACTGTATGTTTTGCACAAATTTTTGGACATTTCATGACTTTATACAGTCACTATAAAAGTAGATGATTATGTTAAAAGTATTTGCAAATATAGCTAAAAAATAGAAAAATTTCTTTGCAGATGATACTCAAATGCAATGCAGGTGTCCTAAGTGAATAAATACATATTTGGGCCACTGTATTTGCCTTAAACACAGATCTTCTTGTCAGTGCATCAGAGCGAAGTTTGTGTAAAACTATTTCTCCAAGACTACATAAGAGCAACTTGTTCCTGGGATTATAATGACAGCAAGTGTTGTCTTGTCACATCTGATTCCTTTGATTGACACCTCCAAGCTGGGGCATTTGTTCTTGCTGTGGGTCTGCAAGGTAGTTTCTAATATTTTGCAGTCACAGAGCAGTAGTGAGCATATTCTAACCTCTTGAGACAGCCTGTAAAGGGGCTACACACACCTCCTGCTACCATACACCGAGATTAGCCGAGGATGAATCTATTGCAATAGCCTGGTTTAAATATAGTAGCCCCACCCTCCATCTCCGCATACGCACTCTTTATTGCTCAGAGACTCATGTGTTCTTGGCAGGTGGGGGTCTTCTATGCATTTTTATGTGCTCTACATGCTGTTTGACTTATTTCAGTCATTTTAAAATGCCATAGGTATGAAAATGCTTGTGAAAAGTGATATAAATTACTGTCATCATGACTAGTGGCTCAGCATATCATTCCAACTGTTTCTATCTGATTATTGGAGTAAGTTTTACAAGACAATACTATTTCATATTTACAAACCCAATTCCAAAAAAGTTGGGACACTGTACAAATTGTGAGTAAAAAAGGAATGGAATAATTTACAAATCTCATAAACTTATATTTTATTCACAATAGAATATAGATAACATATCATATGTTGAAAGTGAGACCTTTTGAAATGTCATGCCAAATATTGGCTCATTTTGGATTTCATGATAGCTACACATTCCAAAAAAGTTGGGACAGGTAGCAATAAGAGGCCGGAAAAGTTAAATGTACATTTAAGGAACAGCTTGAGGACCATTTTGCAACTTATTAGGTCAACTGGCAACATGATTGGGTATAAAAAGAGCCTCTCAGAGTGGTAGTGTCTCTCAGAAGTCAAGATGGGCAGAGGATCTCCAATTCCCACAATGCTGTGGCGAAAAATAATGGAGCAATATCAGAAAGGAGTTTCGCAGAGTAAAATTGCAAAGAATTTGAAGTTATCATCATCTACAGTGCATAATATTGTCCACAAAATCTCTGTGCGTAAGGGTCAAGGCTGGAAAACCATACTGGATGCCCGTGATCTTCGGCCCTTAGACGCCACTGCATCACATACAGGAATGCTATTGTAATCGAAATCACAACATGGGCTCAGGAATACTTCCAGAAAACATTTTTTGTGAGCACAATCCACCATGCCATTTGCCGTTGCTGGCTAAAACTCTATAGGTCAAAAAAAAAAACCATATCTAAACATGATCCAGAAGCGCAGGCGTTTTCTCTGGGCCAAGGCTCATTTAAAATGGACCGTGGCAAAATGGAAAACTGTGCTGTGGTCAGACGAATCAAAATTTGAAGTTCTTTTTGGAAAACTGGGACGCCATGTCATCCGGACTAAAGAGGACAACCCAAGTTGTTATCAGCGCTCAGTTCAGAAGCCTGCATCTCTGATGGTATGAGATTGTATGAGTGTGTGTGGCATGGGCAGCTTACACATCTGGAAAGGCATCATCAATGCTGAAAGGTATATCCAAGTTCTAGAACAACATATGCTCCCATCCAGACATCGTCTCTTTCAGGGAAGACCTTGCATTTTCCAACATGACAACGCCAGATCACATACTGCATCAATTACAACATCATGGCTGTGTAGAAGAAGGATCCGGGTACTGAAATGGCCAGCCTGCAGTCCAGATCTTTCACCCATAGAAAACATTTGGCACATCATAAAGAGGAAGATGCGACAAAGAAGACCTAAGACAGTTGAGCAACTAGAAGCCTGTATTAGACAAGAATGGGACAACATTGCTATTCCTAAACTTGAGCAACTTGTCTCCTCAGTCCACAGACGTTTGCAGACCATTATAAAAAGAAGAGGGGATGCCACACAGTGGTAAACATGGCCTTGTCCCAACTTTTTTGAGATGTGTTGATGCCATGAAATTTAAAATCAACTTATTTTTCCCTTAAAATTATACGTTTTCTCAGTTTAAACATTTGATATGTCATCTATGTTGTATTCTGAATAAAATATTGAAATTTGAAACTTCCACATCATTGCATTCTGTTTTTATACACAATTTGTACAGTGTCCCAACTTTTTTGGAATCGGGTTTGTAATTCAGTGTGTTACTTTGTGTTTCTTTGTATGTTTGTGAAAATTTGCTAGACATTTCTGTAACACTTTATTTTATATTCTCTGTTACACATTTTACATGTACTTACTGTAGTATTAACACTAAATTATGCACAAATGCATGCAGTCAACCCTAAACCAAACCCTATTCTTTACCCTAACCCTTTTTTAAAAGAATAGTTCACCCAAAAGTGAACATTTGCTATCTAAGATGTAGATTAGTTTGATTCTCCATGGGAGCAGATTTGGAGAAATTTAGCATTACATCACTTATTCTGCAGTTAATGGGTGCCGTCAGAATGAGAGTTCAAACAGCTGATAAAAGCATTACAATAATTCACAATTAATCCACGCGACTCCAGTCCATCAATTACCATCTTGTGAAGTAAAAAGCTGTGAAGTGAAGAGTCCATAATCAATAATAATGTTTCCTTCAGTGAAAAAATCCATCCCCTGTTGTCCTCTCACTGAACTGAAAACTGGACTGTTTTCACTTGTTAATGGTGCATGATCTATGCATATTTCTCTCCGGATTCAGACAAGATGTCTTTTTTACCGGAGAAAGCACTGTTTTGGATAGAGGACTTGCATTTTAGCTGAAAGCAATGCTTTGAAGTTACAAATGTCTTAATGAAGACTGGAGTCATGTGTATTACTGTGATGTTTGGACTCTCATTCTGACAGCACCCATTAACTACAGAGGATCAATTGATGAGTAAGTTATGTAATGCTTAATTTCTCCAAATCGATGAACAAACAAACTCATCATTTTGGATTGCCTGAAGATCAGTACATTTTCAGCAAATATTTATTTTTTTAGTGAACTAGTCCCATAAGAACATGTTAATTAATATTACACACAAACTACCCCACCACTTTGTTTTATAACAGTAGAGGGTTGACTTTCCTATTGGATCTGATGCTCACCGCTTGCTTGTGGAGGATGGAAGGGTTATCATGCTTCACTCTATATGCAGTCAAAACACCATCTGGTAACCCTGAATATTCCTAAAGGGCCAGAGCTTAGCGAGCAGGTGGTTAGAGAGTTATATGTCTTTCCATTCTAAACAAATGCACACATATTTACCTTCCCATCTTCCTTTTCCCATACATTCTGATCCATTCCCTCTGTTTCTTGCTGTACTTGAGGCTAGATGGGTGTCGAGAGAGAGGAAGTGGAAGGATGGAATGAATAAGGAGAGGAGCAGGCAGGGGAGAGAGAGCAAAAATCAAGCCAGAGGGAGAGAGAGAGAATGCGGGGGAGCACTGGGTGCTTCCTGCAGGGTTGCCGTGTGAACGCGGTCTGAATGACAATGGTGCACATCAGGGCCCCAGCACGACTCAGTCTCATGGCTCAGCCAGAAACACAGGAACACATAGCATGCTGTTACATATACACACACATGCTGCACAGAATGCACACAAGATATATAAACGCTGATTTTTTTTGGATGCCTTATTTATCACATCTGAACTGGTTATGATGCAGATATCAAAAACTGGACCATACAAGAATAGAGAGCTCAGAAATGAATTCTAAAATGGTTTTGCTGAAGACTAGCAGTGAATAGTCACCTATATGCGTGCTGCAATGGTGATCTCTCTCTCTCTCTCTCTCTCTCTCCTCTGTGCTGTGTGTTACAAAACCTTTTGTCAAATTGTCTCCCCAAGTGAATGCATTAGGCCTTAATTAACCATGTCTCTCAACGCGGAGGCTCATCATCTTTGTTGCATTACACCAGGCACTCCGGCAGATACGCTACAGACTGCGCATCCACGCCCCTTACCGACACTCATGCTCGCCCACTACTAGGACAACCACTCCACCTCCTCAGCGGGAATCCTCCCCTTTTATTGCATTATTATGGGCAGCTTGACACGAAAGCTCCCATAACAAGTGTGCTGACTAATCATGTTGTACCTGCACTGCTTTATTTCTGATACTGAGTTCGTCTTTTGATTTCAGGACCATGGATAGCGCAGTTTCAGTGCAGGTGGATATTGCCGTTTCAGCACCATGGACAGTGTCCGTTGATTTTCGCTGCAAATACAGTATTGCAATTGCTTTCAAACAGAACATTCCAAAATTCAGTTCACAGCCCTTTAGTATGCCACCAGCTGTCTTCAGATGGAATTCAGACACGTTTTCTCAGCAAGTTTAGCTGGAGAGTAAACCCAGGGAATTAGCAACCAAAGGCATTTCAGAGGCTGGTGCCAGGTGGACAGATGGGCATGATATGAGCAGAGTGTTTTTAGGACACACACTCTCTCCTGAGTGTCTTTTCAGGCTGACAAACTGTCTGTTCAGATAGAGAGGATCACATTGCACTGTTATGTAAAAACATGTTTTTGGTTAATTGTACTGTAAGTTATCTTATATATGATAAAAATCATATTGAATTTTAAAATACAAAATTTTACTTCTAAACATTGTTTAAAAAATACCCATGAAATTGTTTTAATTATGTGTTTATTACATTTATAATATGTAAAAAGTAAATTAAAGGGACATACCCTGTAAACCATCATGTTTAATTTTTATTTAAAAAGAAATTGTTTATCTCTTTTATAAGTAATAAATACTACAGTTCAGAAGTTTAGGGTTTTTTATTTTTAAATGACTGAATATATAAGGCTACATTTATTTCATGAATTAAGCAGTAAAAACAGTAATACTGTGAAATATCACTATATATATATATATATATATATATATATATATATATATATATATATATATATATATATATATATATATATATATATATAACAATTTTATAATATAACTTATTCTTGTTATGGCAAAGCTAAAATTTGAAAATGAAAACATTTGTTGAAAACAGTTCTGCTGCATATTTTTGTTAAAACCATGATACAGTTTTTCAAGATTAAATGTTTCTATAATTAAAGTTTACAGATAGCAATTTATAGGTTATTTATTTGAAAAATGTATGTGACAATGCAAAAAATAATAAATAAAAATAAAATAATAAAATTAAATTAAGGTTAAGGTCAGTTTATTTATATAGCACATTTAAAACCAGCTAGTATTCTGGTATCTATATTAAAATTAAATAAAAAATAAATAAATATGAAAATATAAAATCCCACTGATGTCAAACCTTTGAAAGTGGTGTACAATGTAGTGTTTTATGTTGCATTCATAATACATTTATAGCTATACAATATGTTTATAGCATTATTCTAGTGTGTTTCCTCAATGTGTTTTGTTACAGGTGCTGGGATGTGGATAATATGGATTCCATTATACCACTTTTTTTTTATCTATACATTTATATATTTTAACTGCTCCAAAAGATTTGTATATTAGTATTACATATTGACCTACAGAAAAATATAGTTACCAGAATTCTACACCTTAATGTATGTATGTATGTTCTAGTAACCACAGTTCTTCTTTTTTTTTTTTTTTACCTTAAATGTAACACAATTTTTAGTGTATTATAGCGATGAATTATAGTAACATTTTATATTTGTAAGAAGGACACTGTAAAGTCCCCACAAATCCATACTTGGTCAACAAGTACACACACTCCCTTTTCCGGCAAGGTGTATGACTCAGACACAATAGATATTGAGAGTCCATCTATCGTCTTTGGAAAAAATCTCGTCTCACACAGTTTAAGAGAAGAAGCAAAATGGCACGCAGTGCTCGTTTGAGTCTTGTCTTGGCCATAAGGAGGAGTGAGCTGGTGGATAAGCGAATCGCTACGGGGACGCGCGTCATGTGCTGCAAGGCTTGAGCACGAGCGTTAAATTGATCAGATGCTCAAAACCCGCCAGCTGATCTGAGGAGGATCGCGCTCGAGACCCCGCGTCGACAAAAATTAAACTTTTAAAGCCGAAATAACCGCTCGTCGTCCACTGAGGCGACAGAAAAAAAAACGAAGAGGAGCATTTCGGGGTACTTCAGGCTATGGGTGCCTCTTGGTTCCTCTCGGTTACCACAGAAGATGCGAGTTCGAGCTTCAATCCACGCGCTCCGGCGCCTCTCCAAAACTGATGATGCTCCTTTCAACGACTACCGTCGAATTTTTCGCGTCTCGGATCTGTCTACGAGTTCTGGAGTATAGATGATAATTGTTTTTAGTGAGGAATTGAGGGAGAAAGCGCGAGAGATCATCATTATATCTTGACATGGTGTTTTTTGTTTTCCCAGCGCGCGCTCACGCCCACCCTATTGGACCGATATGGCTGCAAAAAAGCAAATAAACTTAAATTACTAAAATCAACAAATGTCACCGAGGTGTGGATTTTTTGGGGAAGCCCCGTCTGCATTTACGAGAGTAATTCGAGAGTTTGGCGGAGGGGAGGCTGAATATTACCACAGTAGACTACATCAAACATTGCGGATATCACAGAAATAAATTAATTATTTAAAGGTTTTCACCATTTCTATTCTATATCTGTCTTGTGGATGTGAGAAAAAAACGAGAATGCAACTCTTGAGAAAGACACATTAACCTGATACAGTTGATGCCAATTTGCATGTAATGTATTAACGCACTTATGCTAAAAGCATTTGTATGTACACCTTGCAAATGGCAAGACGACCCACACCGAGCTGTTGAGACGGGAAATACTTCTTAAAATGTGGATCCCACCCTCCTGAGGAAGATAATCCGTCGACATTATATCTGTTTATGTTTCACTATTTGTTTGACTATTTGTTGAACTGACTGCACCACTGAAAGGGACATATTCCATCTATCCATCCATCAATCTCGTTATCCCCTTTTGGCTCTGAGACACGCTCACACACATTCCCCCATCCACTGATCTTGTTTGGTGCTTTGTGATGGACATTTCTTAGCCATGAAGATCAGATCTGAATGTCTGTGTGCTCTGTGCTGAGGCGGATGGGGTGTAATGTGGTGTTGTCACCCTGAGACATCACCCCCTTCTCGGCTGCTTCGTAACGATTGGCGTTTGGTGTCTACAGAATGGCTCGGTTCGGAGACGAAGTGCCGTCCAGGTATGGCGGCGGGGTCTCCGGCCAGGGGGGACCCGGCCGCGGCGGCAGCAGGCAGGGCGGCCCGCCAGGGGCCCAAAGGATGTACAAGCAATCGATGGCCCAGAGAGCCCGGACCATGGCCCTCTACAACCCGATCCCGGTCCGACAGAACTGCCTGACGGTCAACCGCTCTCTGTTTCTCTTCAGTGAAGACAACGTAGTGAGAAAATACGCCAAAAAGATCACTGAATGGCCATATCCTTTATTAAATCCAGACGCGAGGGACCCTGGGAACAGGTACAGATCTGTAATATGTTATATGCTGGTGATGGGTCTTTCAATGGCCCCAGCTTCCTCATTCCTTCTATAAAGTAAGTTGTTAATTATGCATTTAAATTTTTATGAATAATCACAAGGCATGTTACGATTGTTATTCTAAAGCTATGTGGTTGTTTATCATTAGTTTAAGTTCATTTCATGATGCTGAGCAACAGTCAGGGCACCAGCTTTCTCTATAGGGTGGGCCATACAAAAAAAAAAAAAAAATGACAAAAAGTAGCCTACAATACGCTCTTAAAAATAAAGCATCTATAGTTCAGTGAAGAACATCCATGGAACCATTGGATTTTACAAAATTTACAAAAGGTTCTTTATATTGTAAGAGGTGCTTTAGGTTATTAAAAATTTCTTTACATACTTGTTCTTTTAAGAACTGTTCACTGAAAGTTTTTTTTTTTTTTTTGTGGAAATGGAAATAGTTCTTCTATAGGACCGCTGCGAAAACCCTGTTTTGGAAACTTTATTTTTAAAAACATTACCCTTTGATTTAGATATTCAGGCAAATACCATTCCAATACCGTGATATTCTTTAAAATACCTTAAAGTTGCATGTAAATACCAAGATGAATGAAACATTCAGTATCATGGTACATATCAAAGTGCAATGGTGCTACCATTTAAGATAATCATGAGTCAGGGTGCTTGCTAGTGTGGGATTAACTTCTGTTTGAATGAGCCAGCCCTGTTGAGAAAAGGCTAATGTAGACATTTTGAGCATGCTTTTCCATTACTGCTGATCTATAGATGCTCTTCTAAATAAGTAATTAGGGAATTCATATTAAATTAAAATGATTGTACCCCACCCTTTTTCCATTTTCTATAAATCTTGGTGTGCCATGAGTTTAAAGTACCGTGGTAGTACCCCAGTACTGTACCCAGTAGAGAGGTGGGTGGTTGTCAAGATGGGCTAGGTTAATCCCCCCCCCACCCTGTGGATCTGGGCCTGATGTGCATGTGTTTTCTCATATCCATGTGTAAGTATGTGTTATGTGTATAGGTTTGTGTTCAGAGTCCTGAGGCTGCGTGGGTGTGCGTGGTTTCCCGCTGGTCGGGATTGGCGGAGTGCGCGAGTGACTGTTTTGAGTGCTGGTGTGAGTGTAGAGGGGGGCTGCTGATGTCAGCATATGAGCTTTAGTGGAGCCTTGCAGTGTGGAGCAAAAGCAAAGCAGAAGGAACAGGGAGACAGATGAATGATGGAGGCCTGGAGAAATTGTTTTGAACCCAGAACTCAATGCTTTTTAATACTGTATGTACATTGTTGAGTGAACCGCATTTAGTGGTGATTCAGTCAGATTTGAGATGATGGTCCAGAACACATGAAAATGCATAGTAGTGAATTACAGAAAGACAGTAATAAACTACAGTACACTCTGAAGTGATAGTTTACGGGAAAAATATAAATTATGCGGAACACAAATGTTTGGACTCCACTGACTGTCATTGTAAGAAAATGAGACCTGCTTCAAAATATCCTTTTGTGTTTACCAGAGAAACTCGTATAGGTTTAAAATGACAGGTTGATTAATTTCTGACTGAATTTTTATTTGTTGGGTGAACTATTCATTTCAGATTTTCTTACATCATGTATTCTTTATTGCTGATTGTCATTTACAAAATTACTTGGATTTAGTGAATTATAGCTATATAATGTATTACACACACACACACACACACACACACACACACACACACACACAGACAGATAGACAGATAGATAGATAGATAGATAGATAGATAGATAGATAGATAGATAGATAGATAGATAGATAGATAGACTTTTCCTTTTCCCTGTACATACACTTATGAAGAAAGATCACAGTAATGCAATAGTAACTTTTATAGACTTTAAATCAGTTCTTCTATCGTGACTGGCAGACTGCCATGTGTTAAGTTCTCTGTAATATTAGCTGTACTGTTACAGAGGCTGAGTACTATTAGTAATACATACTCCATTTCTTGGAGAGTTTTCATATGTAACTTGCTGTTGAGTTTTAAAAAGCCCTATAGAGGTTATTCAAGAACTGGGATCACAGTCCTGCCCCATCACCTTTTGGTTTTTTTCAGCAGCAGAACTTTTCTGTTGGCTGGTCTCCTTAACTCTGTTTGTTGGTTAGCTGTTTATAAGTTGTTTTTCCATTGGAGTGCTAATGGTTTGGTAAAGCAGTGCTGTGGTAATGATGTTAGATGTTTTAAACATACTCTGTCGGAATGATGAGTTTATAAGGTCTTTGCTTGTATGAGTGCCAGAAAAAAATTCCTTCATACTCATGCTCCTACGCCTCCCCTTTCCTTTTGCCATCTTTCTGTCTCTCTCTCTGATTCTCTCAGACCATCTGCTCATTCTCTCTGTTGTCTGTATGGTGGTGGTGCTTCCTGGGGTTCTGTTGGACTCACTGGGCATGAGCATGTGAGAGGAAACAGTAAAAGAACGGAAAAAGAGGGTTTTGGAGAGGTACATGAATTTTTGTCCCTTTGTGTGTGTGCATGTGTGATGCAAGTGAAACAGGTTTGTAGCTATTAGGCCAAAGATAGTATTGCAGAGGCTAAGCTCATGTTCTTATTTTAAGATCAGGGTTTTATTCTTTTCTTAAAGTGGCATTCAGTTTTGTAATGTTTGATGGTTATAACTCACCCCAAAATCAAAAGAAGAATATAATATTAAGAAAATTAAGCTTGTTTTAGAACTATTAGATTTTTTTTTTTACAATAAAAAAAATATACACTACCATTCAACTTTTCATTTTTTATTTAGTTTTTTATTTATTTATTTTGAAGAAATTAACTTTTACTTAACAAGGCCACATTAAATTTCTCAAAAGTGACAGTAAAGACATTTTTAATGTTAAAAAACAGTTCTATTTCAAATAAATGCTGTTCTTTGAACATTCTATTCAATGTTCATACAAAAAATCCTGAAAAACAAATGTATTACTGTTTCTCCAAAATATTAAATAACTGTTTTCAACATTGATAATAATAAGACATTTTTTATGTGACACTGAAGACTGGAATAATGCAGCTCAAAATTTGACTTTGCATTCACAGAAATACGTTTTAAAATATATTAAAATATTAAACAGATATTTTAAACTGAAATTATATTTGACAATATTACTATTTTGTGGCTGTATTTTTTGGACATAAAAAAACAAACAAACAAAAAAAACCATACAGACCACACATTTTTAAACAAAAATATGGTAGTGTCTGTTGTACTACCTTTAACATAATATTATTAATGAAAAATATAATTTTACTACATTTTTTTAACTGTAATTCAAGAAAAAATACTCTGCATATTTGGAATTAATGTACATTTGTGGGGACAATTTTGGAGGAAAATTTGGTTGTATATAATGAATATGTACATATACAGTATATCTTATCAGAATAAAAAATAGATTTAATTTTCTTCATGCAAATTAAATTTTTAAAATTTCTTTTTTGCAAAATATATATTTTTTGTAATGATTCCTGTTTTTTTTTTTTTTTTTTTTTTTTTTGATTTGATTTTGGGGTAAAATGTAGCCCAGACATGTTTTCCTTTAACCTTTTAAGTCCTGCTTTCATCACAGTAAGTTAATTTAACTAACTTATTTCACATAAGTTAGTGGTCATGTCTGTAATCTGTTCTTGCATGGATGGAGGTAGTAACGTGTTTTAACAGAAGAACAGGGGTTTGTAAATGTCTCGGCTGGTTTGTGGCCTCCTGTCCAAGTTGAATGGACATTGTGCATCGGCAGTAACATACAGTGGATGGATCATTGCTGGGTGTGTGGAGATTTGGTAGGGCGGCAAGCCTGTGGCATCAAACACACAAACACACACATACAGACTCCTCAAAATAAAAAAGAAAAAAGTAACCTAGCAACAATCCACCAACAACAACAAAATAATAAATAAAACCATCAACAACTCAGCACCAGCCTATGGCATCACACGCACGCACCATGTGGGACATTCACGCTCCAGTGTGCAATCATGCAGACACACAAGAAATGGATACACACACACTTACACATCCACACATGCACGCCAGATACCAGACACTAAATCCATTGCTTTTCTCTGGCTAGAGAACACAATCTGGCACTCTGCTGCAGTGCAGACTTGAAGGGATACAAGTTTGAGCAGAAGAAGCGTCTAATGGTCTGTGTGTGTATGAGTGCATCTGAGTGTTACTCAAAAGAGTAAGGAATATGTCACAATGCACTTCATAGTGACAGTGTTTATTGTGTAACCCTCTTGGACACACACACAAACACACTTCCTCTCTTTCTCTCTTCTTAGTTCTGTCGCACACTCCCACACATATTCATATTGAAATGCTCTTTTTTTGCTTCCCAGTTGGACATTTCCTTCCTTATTGCCGTAACCTTTAGGTACCCTCTGCTGTATAAAGGTCTTTTTTATGAATACCAAATTAGGGGTTTTTTTTGTTTGATTTTTAATTAATTTTGTTGTCCTGCTGATGCTGTTGCCCCTCTATTAAGAGGAAGCGAGTTCAAGAAAGCTTTGGGATCATAACCTTTTTGCAGTTGTTGTGTTGTGAGAGCTCCAACAATGCTTTGCTAAACCACATTGAGATTCCTGGTTGACCCCTGGCAACATCTGATTGGATCTCAGTAGATTTAAGACTGTGATTTGATATAAGAGTTTAATTGTGCTATTAGCAGCCATTGACAAGATCTCTAGTGATACTTAATATTTAAGTAGCATATCGGACAATATTAAATATTTTTGGGTATTTAAAGGGATAGTTCACCCAAAAATGTCATTTACTCACTCTCAGGTTATTCCAAACCTGTATGGTTTTCTTTTTTTCTGTTGAACACAAAAGAAGATATTTTGAAGGGTATGGGTAACCAGTTGACCCCCCCCCCCCCCCCCCCCCCCCCCCAAAAAAATATTTTGTGTTCAACAGAAGAAATAAACTTATACAGGGTTGAAATAACTTGAGGGTGAGTACTGAGTACTGGGTGAAAACTACTAAGTTCACCCACCTGCAAATGGCAATTGTAGACAAAAATTCAGCTCAAATAAATAACACCAGTGCCTTTTCACATAGACTTCCAACATTTTTTTTGTTTGTTTCTACATAATAATGGACAAAGAGTCAAAATTCTCATCTGTGGTAATTAACAGCATGTCACAGATGCTGTTGATAGAGCTTAAATTGCATTGAACATGAAACATTCTTTTATTGTGTGTGTGTGTTTGTATGTGTTTCACTGGGCAAAGATTACCCTCATCATTCAGAGAGAGAGACAGAGAGATTCAAGAGTTCTTTCCATTGTCTGGCTTGATGTGTTGGACGCGAGCCATTGGCTGCTGTCCAGCGTGACTGTATGGCCTTAGTGTCACTGCTGTCACTGTAACGAAAGTCTCACCTTATGAGCTCCCATGGTTCCCTCTTTAGTTTACTGTGTTTATGGTTAAAGACACATTTTGGCTTTTTATCACTGGCTTTAAAGAGATTGTTGACAAAAAAATTAAAATGCTGTCATCATTTATTCATTGTCAGAGCTGTATGGCTTTCTTTCTTGTGTGGAAAACATAAAGATGTTTTTTTCATAACAGAAACTGAAGCAATCATGTTTTGAAAATGACGACTATGCAAGTACCATGCAAGTAATCAAGTTAACAAGTATATTGCTAACTGCATGATTTGCTATGTTTGAATTGATGAAAAGTTGAATTTGACTTTGAATTTAAACAAATAACATTTGCCTGTTTCTCACACAAAGCTATTATATAGCTTCAGAACAATTGGAACATACTGTAGCAGATGTCATATGGACCACTTTAAAAAAAAACGAAAAAAAAAAACTTTTTAGAGATTGTTGGATGACATAAGAGTAAATAATTACAGAATACTCAAAAAATTAAATAAAGTGTTACTGTAATAATGTTAATAATGTAAATACAATCAAAAAATCCCAAATGATTTTTTTTAACATATCTATAACGATCCTACAGAATTTGGCACAGTGTTGTTATTATTATTGAAAACAGTTGTGCTGCTTAATATTTTTGTGGAAATTGTGATTTGTTACACACACACACACACACACACACACACACACACACACACACACACACACACATATATATATATATATATATATCAAAAGTTTGGTTCCAAAACGCAATAAATCTATTTTGATCAATTTGAGTAAAAATTTGATTTTGTTTTTTACCAAGAAAGTGGCAAGATGAAAACCACTATTTTCTGTCTCAAACATTCACATAACATCTTTAGGTTATAATAACATTAAAAATTCAAATCCAGATTTTGATTTTCAAAGATTTATTATAAAATGTTATTTTTTTCCCAAAACGCAATAGATCCATGACATGTTTTTTTTGTTTGTTTGTTTGTTTTCCATTGAAGCAATATAATTATTTTTTATTTTTTCATATTGACACTGTTGAAAATACACAACATAGTAAGTTGATCCACACATGACAGGTTCTGAACTTAGTGAACTCTGAACTCTGAACTCATTACTAATCTTATACACAGGTACTGGACTAAAAATACATTCAATCAGTCATCGCTCCCAAAATGAATTCAACAGTTCATCTTGTTAATGCTATAAATTAATTACAACAATAAAAGAAAATTTAATCATGATCATACATGAACAACAACATGTATGATCGTGGGGGAGTCGTGGCCTAATGGTTAGAGAGTCGGACTCCCAATCGAAGGGTTGTGAGTTCGAGTCTCGGGCCGGCAGGAATTGTGGGTGGGGGGAGTGCATGTACAGTTCTCTCTCCACCTTCAATACCACGACTTAGGTGCCCTTGAGCAAGGCATCGAACCCCCAACTGCTCCCCGGGCGCCGCAGCATAAAATGGCTGCCCACTGCTCCGGGTGTGTGTTCACAGTGTGTGTGTGTGTTCACTGCTCTGTGTGTGTGCACTACGGATGGGTTAAATGCAGAGCACGAATTCTGAGTATGGGTCACCATACTTGGCTGAATGTCACGTCACTTTCACTTTCACTTTCACTTTCACATTAGACCACAGAAATTCCAAAATGATATTTCCCTTACATTCAACTAACTACCAAAATGGCATTCACCTTTGCCATGTTACATTCATTTAGTTGAATAGTGCTATAAGCTGTATTAACAAAAACATTAATGCATTAACAAAAACACTTACACTGACAAGCTACACAATATCGCGTTCATAATCGAATGTGACTCATCTGCGATTATGAACGCGATAGTGCATAACTTGTCAGTGATCTACAGCTCTGTGTATTACAGTAAATGCCGCTCCATCTGAAAGCACGCGGTGGAGATTTATCACAGAACCGGCTTTACTGACGAGATGCGCATGACAATCACATCCGATTTATCATGCAGAAACAGTTGTGCTGCTTAATATATATATTTTTTTTTATTACCTGTGATACTTTTTTCAGGATTCTTTGATGAATAAAAAGTTAAAAAAGAACAGTATTTATTTGAAATAGAAATCATATTTTAACAATACACTACCATTCAAAAGTTTGAGGTCAGTAATTTTTATCTTTATTTTTTTTTAAATAAATTAATACTTTTATTCAACAAGGATGTGTTAAATCAATAAAGTAATAGTAAAGACTTATATATTGTTAGAAAAGATTTCTATTTTGAATAAATGCTGTTCTTAAAGGGTTAGTTCACCCAAAAATGAAAATAAGCTTGTGTTTTACTCACCCTCGAGGCATCCTAGGTGTATATGACTTTCTTCTTTCAGACGAATCCAGTCGGAGTTATATAAAAAAAATTGTCCTGGCTATTCCAAACTCTATCATTGCAGTCAGTGGGTGTTGCAGGTGAACAGTCTACAAGTCGTCAAATAAAGCACATGCATTCATAATAAAACACGCCATCCCTCCTACACCTACCCAATGTGATATGAGATTTGAAAATGCAGAAAAAAAAAGGTTGGTAAAGGGCAGAATCAAACCAGGGTCGATCGCATCAAAAATGACTTTGCTACGCTCTTTACTATCTATGCCACTGAACTTGTTAATTAACTATCGTTTTTTTGTAGTAACCTTACATTGATAGGCGGAGTTATTGTGTAAATAGCTAAAACACTCCATTTTTTAATAGTGAACTGATGTTCAGCTGTTCTTTTCAATAGTCAACTTATTTTCGAGTCATTGTCATAAAAGCCCTGTAAACACTGTCACAGACACAAAGATACATCTTTCATTTCATCAAGCTAAATGCTCAATAACTGACACAGTCATCAAGTTTTCAGGCCATTTCAAGTTTTATTTTGACGTGACACAAAGCAGTGATCTATCTAAGTGGGTGAGTTGTTTACTTACTTAATATTTAGTCAATAACACCATTTTCTGAATTCAGGCCAAGAGCGGGAAAATAAGAGGCGGGATTTATCGCATGAACCAATCACATCCAATCATAACCTCTCATATCCAGTCATATCACAATGGAGGCACTGTTTACTCTTACGTGATATCCCCCAATTAATTCTCTATCACCGCCCCCACACACACACACACTAAATCCACGGCATGCTAAGGGGTCTCTGTTGTAAAGCCCTGCCACAAATGGCACACTTCATATGCACTTTCGTTCTTGAGGACTTACAATGGCCACTGTGTGTGCGTGTCCGTTAAGTCCACGAGACCGTAGGGTGACCCATTTGTCATTTTAGCTTTCAGAAGGTTGCTCATGAGCACCCCCTTTGTGGCGGCTATGCGCCCTCGATCCGCACTTCTGCTGAGCCTGCAAGCTACTTAGCCGACTTCTACCAAAGTGGCATTATGTCACAAAAGTGCGGACTCAGAGGAAGACCATGAGGGTTTAGGGTGCCATTTGGGACAGGGCCTAAGTCTATGGGCTGAAGGGAGGCAAGCATCTGCAAGTGTTCTACCTGCGGGTGTAGCTGTTGGACAGTGTTACTTTATAAAAACGTTACTTTATAAAAACAAGTGACTTTTATACTTTTAATGTCATATTTATTAGTAATATTTGTCTTGTATTCTTTTTGTAATATCGATTATTTTCTCATCTATTTTTTTAAGGAGAAACGGCCTCTTTGGAGGAAACACCCCTGATATATATATTATAAAATGTGAATTGTTATAACAGCATTAGAATTAGAAATTATTTGAAATATTATAAATGTCTTTACTGTCAGAATAGATAATATCTTGAATACAATTTGGCATGGATAGTATGCAAATTGAGATGCAGGAAGTGGAACATATGGTAAGGCTTCACAGCCATGTGCCAAAATTGATAAATAGCAAATTCATGTACTTGAGGTATAAAGAGATGTTAACGTTTTGCTTAACAACTTTCCATTCGCTCATTCTGCCGAGTGATCTACATGACATTTATTGGCCTTTCAAACAGGCACCATGGTTGTAGCAATTTGTTCATGTAACATTCTTGTGTATGTTTTGTGCCCATGGTGGTTAATGCCAGACCTTTCCATGTGACTGAAAGTGCCTTAGCCTCAGGTACCCCACAATCTCTTTGGACTGTTTTTATATCAGTGGAGTTTCTCGCCCCACTGGGTATGAGCAGTCCTGTTAAATATCACAGTGTGTGCTGTGAAGCATTTCCTGATTCTTTGTCATGTATGCTTTTGGCTCTTCTCCTCTCCTTAATGTTCCTCTAATTATAAAACCATGTGACTGTAAGAACATCTCAGTACGTGGCAGAAAACAAACCCTTCACCACCTCAGATGACTGAATGAGGCTGGAGGCACTGTAATATTGTCCTTGTTCTTGTTCAGGAGACATGTTTTCATCTTTGCCCTAAATCGATCAAATAGATATCCAACCTAATTGTTATTTTGTGATTAAAACACTGCATTAATGAGAGGATACTAATAGGAGTGCTTATGTAAGGGAGGGTAATGATAATAATTATTCTGATGACAGTGTGATTTGGCATTATAAGGGCTGCTTCTGGAGAAACTGAGAGCAGAGAAAAGGGAGAGGAGGAAAGAAAAATGAGTAGAGGTGGAGAAAGAGGAAGAGACTGGGCGAGACTGTATGTGTATATTTAAATCAGTTGGCATTAAATTATTCTGTCTATCATTTTATCTTTCTATATTGTTCCTTTTATCATTCTATTGTTCCTTCTTTTTACTATTCTATGTATTTGATTGCTCTATTCTTGTATCATTCATTCTCAGTGTCTTGTATTGTTCATTTGTTCAGTGTCTAGCGTTCTATTGTTCATTCTATCTGTTGTTCTATTCATCATTTTATCTTTCTATCTATTATTTTATCTATCATTTTATAACTCAATCAGTTGTTCTATCATTTGTTCTGTCTATTGGTCTATTATTCATGTCTTCTCTCATTCTCAAAGGAATCTCTCTTTCCCAAAAATATAAATGTCATGTATGTGTCAAACTCTAGCAAGAATTCAGTTTGCATCTCAATCAGAACCAATTTATAAAGCTGCCCCACTCCTTTCTGTGTTTTCCCTGTGTACTGCAGGCTACTACTCCCCTAAAATGAGTGACCACTTCACAGAGAAAAAATATTTTATGGCTGCACTTTCGTATCTCACAAAAGGGGTAATTTAACTATTAACTTTGAGATGTTTTTCTTATAATTCCCTAAGAGAAATAAAATTAGAAACAAATGAGGCTGTTGTCAAATTATAAAGTTATAATTATAATATATTTACATATCCCAGAAAATTTGATATTTCAAGTATTTGGTATGGAATGTTTGGGTTCATAATAAAATCTGACTTTTAATTGTAGACCTGTAGATAATTTGAAACATTACTGATCTGAAAAGACTTTGGTCTCCATTTGATCCCAGTGGTGTCTAGGAGAACGTCACAGTTACGTATTCAGGTTTTCGCTGAGGAGCCAAGCCAGTGACCGGGCCGCTCAGTGGTGGTACAGAAGCTGTGGCGATGAGACGTGACGTCTCAGTTCCCTCCTTCAGGGAACGAGGGTTACAGTACGTAACCGAGACGTTCCCTTACAGTCGGTCACTCTCGACGGCACGTCAGATGACCGACAAATTGGGATCCTTACCAAAGAGCCACAGGTACTGCCACTTCCAGTGTCCTGTGGAAGCCTCCTGCGCCTCTACTTTTAGGCATAGGCCAGGACTTACCACAAGAAGATCAGCTACTGCTGCTATGGCACTACCTACTCAGTAAGACTGGATAACACTGGGAAACCGTACCCATACCATTTTAGCAGGTACGTTGTGGATGCCCCATCCTTCCCGAAGGAGCTTTTGGAAGCACTTAAACATATGAACAACCGTTTAGGTGCATATGGAAGATTAGAGGTGATTGTAACCTTCTTGGAAAATAGCAGGAAGTTTGCCAGGGAAACACGGGCTCTGAGTCTATACTGTGGACTTTACACATATGGGATCCACTTAGGTCTCTACATATGGAACCCAGCCTTCTACTGGTTCTCATGGATTCATCGAGTGAGGGTCTGGTGCTGAATGCTCCGCCACATCTGGCTGCTGATGGGACAGAGGAGCTCGACAGGGTCTACGATATGGACTCTCTGGAGGGGTTTTAGCAAGCAATCTCAATGCCTGGATGGGACAAAGCAAAGCTAGGGCTGGGTTTGCCTTCTCCGGGGGCAGTGCTTGCAGGCACACCACTTGATCTCTGAAGGGAATAGTGGGAACCTTGGGCACATAGCTGGGCCAGGGCCTCAGGATTACCTGGGAGTCAGCCGGCCCGAACTCTAGGCATGAATCGTCGACCAAAAATTTGTGCAGGTCCCCTACCCTCTTGATGGAGGTCAATGTGAGTTTTCATTGACAGAAGCTTCAGCTTGACTGTCTGCAAAGGCTCAAATGGGCCCTGCTGTAGTGGTCTGAGCACCAGAGTCAGGTCCAAGAGGGTACAGAAGGGGGCCGTGGAGGATTTAGCCTTCTCGCCCCCTTAAGGAACCTGATGATCAGGTCATGCTTCCCCACCAACTTCCCTTCCACGGGGTAGTGGTTGGCAGCAATTGCAGCTACGTAGACTTTAAGGTTGGAGGGAGACAGCCTTTGCTCCAACCCCTGCTGCCGAAAGGACAGCACGACTCTGATCGGACATTTCCGGGGGTCTTCTCGGTGAGAAGAGCACCACTCGACGAACAGGTTCCACTTCAAGGCGTAAGCGTTTCTCATAGATGGTGCTCTCGCTGAAGTGATGGTGTCATCTGCCTCTTGGATTAGGTCACCTAGAACCTCCAAAACTACTCCAAATCAGCTGGACCGTCTGGGGATGTAGCCCCGATTCTCCCGGGAGCACAGCTCATGACGGCTTGTTGGCTGCCCGTTTGTGCAGACCAGGAATGTGAGAGAATTGCAGGGGGTTTGTGAGTACACGGTATATGAGTGTATACCATTAACGAATTAATAAAATAAAAAAAAATAATAATAATTAAAAAGATTTAGCAAATAAATGTTACAGGTTTATACAGTTGTCATGTAAATGTACAATTTTAAATGTATAAAAATAATTCTCTCTTTGGAAAACCCTGTATTAAAAAAAGATATTGCGGAAAAAAACTAATACATTGTAAATTAAATTAATATTAATTTTTATATTTTTTTAGTGTAATGATAACAATAGCTATATAAACTGAAACTTCTAAACTGATTAAAATAAATGTTTTTAAAGTTAAACATGCAAATATGCCATTAAATTATTAAAATATTTACTTAAAATATCAAGGGGTACTTTAAGTAAATAATTTATGTCAAAGGGGTTTGGCTGACAAAAAAGTTTGAAAACCCCTGTCTCAGAGGAACAAGGGCTGCCTCCGCAACTTTCATGAAGACACGGGGTGACAGGGACAGCCCAATGGGCAGGACCTTGTACTGATATGCCCGTTCTTCGAATACAAACCAGTGCAGAAGGATCGATACATGGAAGTATGTTTACACATACTTTTAGTTTACACTTGAAGTGGATTGGTCTCTCTAAGCGAGATCCAAATTTGTCGGTCATCCGACGTGACTTCGAGAGTGACCGACTGAAAGGGAAGTATTTGAGATATTAAAGAGATCTCAGTTGTGGTTTTCCTTTTCTGCAGATACTGTAGTCATCCTGCCAGAGCTTGTCTATCTATTTACGCGTACAGTGTTCATATGTGTGTGCTGGTTTGACGTGGTTGGTGTGTTCTGACAGCACTAACATGTGATTTGGTGCGACGACCTTGTCTTATAAATCAAACACAACTGGAATAAAAGTGTAACAGTGAGAAGTCACAGTGTCCTCTTGCCTTCATAAAAAAATACATGCAATATAAACATTTGATCCTCAATACTTTACGTCTACTGTTTTTACCTTAATTTTTTTAAATTAAAATTTGTAATGATAAACAATGAATGAGAAATGTATATACATATTATAGTATGTATAAATATTTAATGTAAATATTTATATAATGCATATATTTAACCAAAATAATTTTTATTTAAATAAATAATTTTATATGTGTAGTTGTAATTTTAAATAATAAATTTCTTTCTCACTAACAGATGTGTCAGGTTCAAAATTAAAGCCTAAATTAAGTAAATTAAGATATTTTCATTCTTGTGTGAACTATTCCTTTAAATATAGCTGCAGGCCATCACAAAATTCTGGAGATTTTATTTCCAAATAAAATCAAATAGTTTGTCCAGAGAATGTATAATGTATAAATGCATTAGCACACATGCTATATCTTATAGTCAGATATACACACACACACCACAGGTCTGGTATAAAGATCGCCATGGTCCGATGATTGATATTGATTCTATCTTTATATAGCTGTTGTTGGTTACCATGGCAACTCGGTGGGTCTGCCCCTGCAGTATCACACGAAGCCTGCACATTCATGCACAGATGAAGATAGAAGCAACTATCTAGGGGATGCAAACACCCTCAGTGCAGTATACAATACCTTCCAAAGATGGGAGTGAACAAGGGAAGTGTGTGTTAAAGACATCATGCATCAGGCATCATGTATCCTACAGGGAGCAATGTATATGATACATGGGAGTTAATTGCATGTGCATGTGGTGGTTGACTCTGGGTGAGTGTAGGGGGAGGTGAGAGGTCCTGGGGCCACTGTCATCTCATCAATAAAGAAGTTTGGGGGTGATAGCCAGTGGTTATATATGATAACAGAAAAATGACAGGTTCAGTTTTCAGTAGGAGTGGCCTGTGAACTGCTTTGCCTTTGTGTAGACCTTTTGACCCCAGCTTGATGGAGAGGGAGTGACGATGCAATTAGTGCACTGCGACTGGAGGTGGTTTGGATAAAGTCATCAGCTAATTTGACTTCCCTAGTAAAAAAAATTATATATTTAAAATGCATTTATTTCATACTTAGTATAATTCCAAATCTATTAACATACTTACATATCGCTCAAGACTTACTGATATAAAAAAAAAAAAAAACATAATGAAACTTTATTTGGAGTATGACTTCTGCACAATGCACATTTTTTCATATTAAGCCTAAAATGTTTTCATATCACTATTGATGAGGATTATATGAATTTTTAATAATATCTGTCTTTAACCCTCTGGTTAGTGAAAAACTACAATTTTGAAGTCACTGAAATAATGTCATAAAACAAATACAGAAATTTTTTTCACAAGACTGTCAAACATGGACTTTTTAGCCTAGAATTTTTGCTTCAAAATGATGTGAAAATCATCTTGAAACAATAAATTTTCTAAGACACTTTTTGTTTCAAAAGGGCATATGCGAGTAGGCGTGATCAACCATCAATATTAATGTGATTCACACCTGAGAAGACAAAGGCATAATGAGCTGCATAATGAGCCTTTCAGTCAGGTGTGTGACCGAGAGGGAAGAGTTACAATAAAGAATGTGAGGACAAAATAAATGTATATATTTTTAGGTTTGTAGTTTATTTAGAATATATTTAATTATCCCACAAAACAACTTGAGATTCACTTGCGAGTGCAGTTAAACAGTTTATAAGGAACAATCAAAGCTGAATTTTTAGCATCATTACACCAGTCACACGATCCTTCAGAGATCATTCTAATATTCTGATTTGCTACTCAAAAAAACATTTATTTTATATATGTATATATACATATATATATATATATATATATATATATATATAGATTAATTTAAAGAACAACATCGTTTGTAACATGATTATTCTATTTATCATCACTTGTGTGCTAAATAAAAGTTTTAATTTCTATATATACTGACTCCCAGCTTTTGAATGTTATACAGTAGTGTATATTGTTACACTTGGAGTAAGACTGGAGTAATGATGCTGAAAATTTAGCTTTGATAACAGGAATAAATTAAATTTTAAAATATATTCAAATAGAAAGCAGTTATTTAAAATAGTAAAAATATTTCACAATAGTATTGCTTTAGCAAATGCAACTTGCAACTCTGTATTTTGGATCAAATAAATGCAGGCTAGGTCAGCAGAAGAGAATTCCTTACAAAAACATTAAAAATCTTACTGTTCAAAACTTTTGAACCCACCGATGACGGAGAGCCATTTTCAGCCCCCATCCACGAGCCAGAGCAGAGCAAAGTGACTGAACAGAAGATCACCCCGGAAGTTGAGCCCAACCCATCAGACTAGGTTTGAGAGCCGGCGACAGTGCCCACCACGAGGGAGCAAGCCGTGGACGTTGTGAGCGTGGAGTGGAGCTCCGCCCCCTGCATCAGGGCTGAGGGGGAGCCGAGTATGGTGGGGTGTTGGTGCCAAAATAAGGAGAATAGGGATCCAGGCCCGGAATCCAATTCAGAGCGCCCTCCAGTGCCTGCTCCTAGAAAGCGCCCTCCAGTGCCTGCTCCTCGAAAATGTCTGCCCTCCCACCCGCTCCAGCCTACTCCACTGCTATTGTCTGGCAGCCCTTCTGCTTGCCTTCAGCCCACCATCATTGCGGTGCGACCCCCGCGGGACTGCGATCCTCCAGTGTCAACGTGGTCGGAGTCTCCCTCACATCCGCCTCCAGCCTCCAAGGTCCGGACTCAGCCTCGGCCCGTAGACCCAGTGGCTCCACCTTGGCTCCTACATCCCAACATCCCAACATCACCTCTGGACTCCTCTCCTTTGTCTGCGCCTCGTCGCTCCATCCCACCGGCTCCGTTGGGCTCCTTCCTCCCGCCAGCTCCACCTTGGTCCTCAGTCACTCCGGCTTCACCGCGGATCTCCGGATCTCCACCTCGGTCGCAAGAGCTCTCGGCTCCACACTGGGTCTACGGGCCGAGGCGGAGTCCTTGGGCCGCAGATATTGCTGTGGCCTAGGTCCTGCTGTGCTCCTCCTGCTCCAAGCCCCTCCTGTCTCCTTCCTGGCTCCTCCCTCTTTCGTCTTCCCCCTTGTATCTTTCTGCTGGCCTCCTCCCGGTTATCCGTCCTCCTCGGAACCTCCTCCCTAGTTCCCACCCTCACCCCCTTCAGTTGTATCTACAGTGTGAGGACGCACCTTCCGGGAGGGGGGCGATATGTCAGGGTTATGGACCTGTCTGTGTGTTTTGCTCCCTGTGACCTAGTTTCTATCTCCCGTGGTTTGTTAATTTGATTCCAGGTGTGTCTTGTTTCTTCCCCATGTGTTCTGTGTCCCCGTTAATTTAGTCATTTCATTATATGCTTGATTCCTATGGATTAAAGGGGTGGTTCACAGTTTTCTTTTCTAGACTTGATTGTGTTCATGGGGTGCAGTGTGTTAGTGCTTCGTTTAAAAAACAACATTATTTTTCACATAATTTACCTTTATTCCACAACGCGCTGTCCCTTCTCTGAGAAAAACAGTGATCATTTCCTGCTTTTATGAAGCCCCTCCCTCAGAAATAGGCAATGAGCTCTGATTGGTTAGCTAGCCCAGTGTGTTGTGATTGGCTAAACCACCTTTAGTGCGCGTCCAAACGTCCCGCCCCTCACCTCAGGGGTATGTGCTCTGATTGTATTGTAAACAACGGTGTCGTTAATATCGCTTATCAGTTTGAGCCCGATTGAGAAGCAGAGGATATTATTGAAAAGGAATGTGCGGAACCTGTATTCATACTTTTAGATACGCTGTTATTTGTAAATGCTACTGCTTACGATAGCTTTTAATATACAGTTTTATCCTGATTAAAGCTTTAATACAGTATGGCAACTGCACGCGCTGATTTTGAAACTTGTGAATCCATTAGAATCGTTAGATGACAGAATTGCAATTTATATATGAATAGATTTTTACGTGCACCTCTAGTTTTCTCTTCCTCTTCTCTAAAGCAGCGCAATCTCCATTTGCATTGAACTTTCAGCTTCGTAACTTTGCAGATATTGTTTATGCTCAAACAGCAATATTACACACTAACTAAATTAAAAAAGTGAAATCGCAATCCACCGCACCTTTAACAGTGTCTTTTGGATCAGTTTTGATTACCTAGACTTTCAGTGTGACAGAAACCTATCAGTTTTCATTATAATTATCTTCTTTTGTGTTTTGAAGATTAACCAAGTCTTATGGGTTAACCAAATTTTATGAGTAAATGATGACAGGATTTTCATTTTCAGTTGACTTAAGCCTTTAATGTACTTGAAACGGAAAACTGGAACATAAACTTGAGAATCTTGGGAAAATGTATTACCATAAATCTCACCATATGTTTTTCAATTAATTCTTAAAATAAGAAAAAAAATTTGCTCTGAATGTCCAAATATTGACCACTGAAAAGAATTCACTGTAGTTTAGTTACTAGTCATTTAGCATATGTATTTACAGTTGATTAATTACTACAACAGTCTTCCTGCAGTAACCTGGGATTAAGTCTTGTGCTTCAGGGCACAGTAATAATGAGGACAGTGCTTTCCGTAAGTCTGCAGTTCATGGGTCACAGCAAGCTGGGATCAGGCTTTTTGAACTATTCAGATACTTAATCTATAGAATGCCAAAGGTGCAAACTGCTTTATTAGTGAAATATTCATTTGAAACCTCTAAGTATTACTGTATATTTCTCATCATAACTCATCTCACAATGTGCTTTTGAAATTGTATGGCTTGTGAGAGATGTGCTGTTACCTTTCCATTTGATCAGACTTAGAAAGACACACACAGTTTTTTTTCTTATGATCGCCAAGGGTGCATTTCTTTGATCAAAAATACAATAAAAAGTAATATTGAAAATAATAAAATATTACTACAATTTAAAATAAACGTTATTTGAATGTATTTTAAAATGCTATTTATTCCTGCGAATTTTCAGCATCAGAGTCACATGATTCTTCAGAAATCATTCTAAGATGCTGATCTGGTTCTCAAGAAACATTTCTTATTAGTATCGATGTTGAAAACAGTTGAGCTGCTTAATATTTGTGTGGAAACCATGATACTTTTTTCAGGAATCTTTGTAGATTAGGAAGTTCAAAATCACAGTATTTATTTGAAATAGAAATCTTTTGTAACATTATGTTTTTTTACTCACCAGTGTAATGCATCCTTGCTGAATAAAAATATTAATTTCGTTCAAAAAACTGAGCCAAAACTTTTGAATGGTAGTATAAGTACACTGCGGGAGGCACTCTAGTGATTATTACAGTACATATGTTTTGACATTGAAGGTTTGTTTAAGATTATTAGCAAATCTTCTTGTCAAAATGCCTTGCATATGCAGGCACAATACAGGATTATGGGAAAAAAATATTCAAATGCAATAGAGAAGCTGAAAGATAATGTTGATCAGCTCTGTGGAATTCATTCTTTTCAAATATATTGGTTGCAGATGTTTGTGGACTGCAGCTGATGGGAACCGTCATAGTCATTAATATGTGTCAATAAGTGTTCAATAAGAGATCCCAGAGGTCAAACCTTCAATCCACAAATCCCTCTTTGTATATGATGACATTTAATAAGCTGAAATTACAGTCATACTAAAAATCTCAGCTGTGATTATCAGTTGCATGGCATTTTGCAGAATAAAAAGTAGTTAAAATGGATTTCAACTACTTGCAGACACTCTTCTCTCTCTGTCAGTCAGAAGGTTTTTTTTTTTTTTTTTTTTAATTAATTAATTCATTTTTTCAGTCAGGCTCTATTTCTAGTAACTGGAACAAGCTTGTGGTCACTGTCCTCCAGGCATTCAGCGAATTATGGTAATAAAAATATTCTGCAAAGTTGTAAAATAGAGTCCGCTTAATTACTACTACGCTCCTGCATGAAGAAGAAACAAGCCCTGATTTAATTAACCATTTGACAGCTGGGAAATCTCTCAGTCCTTTAATTACACTCATATCCTTTAGTATTACCAAACTAATGATTTCATAATTTTTCAAATTCTGGTCACTTGAATTTTATCCAGCGTTAGATTTTGACAGAGGTCTTATCAGCATCATGGCATCTTACACTTGGTGTCAAACTATCTGCAAAGGTGCTGCCAACTCTTGTAGCTGAACAAAAGTTGCTCATTATTGCAAAGCTCCGTTAATTAAAAATGAGCTTTTTTTTGTGATGTCTTTCATTCAAGATGAAATAGAGATGTTAAATTTCTCTGCTTTTTCCTGAGATGCAAATGGGCCACTTTGAGAGAAACAGGGTTTCGCAGAGGCAGGATCAAGTCCCCAAGATGATGATCTGGTTCCATAAATAGTACGCAGAGTGTAAACATAGATATTGCTAATGTGGCTAATTCTGTGTCCATCATGATTCAAGGGTGCTTCACTGCCTGGTCTACACCTGTGTGTGGTGGTTTTAAGCACTGTTGATTATTTTTAGGAGATCTGCGTCGCCTGGTGTTGCATTGTTAGCTGTTTTTATTTCTGTATGATTAATGTATAGACATTTCAACACTGTTTTCTGTGTAGAGCTTTAAAAGCAGAATATCAAAGAAAAAGAAAAAAGATTACAAATTTATAATAAATAAATATATTATATAATGATATAATATATAAATAAATATAAAATATAAATAAATATTAATGCTACTTATATAATAATATAAATAAAATATGCAAAACTTTAAAGGAAAGAGAACAAATATTTCATTTTAGATTTATAGATACAGAGTGTTTTTCTGATTCATTCTGTTTGTGCACATAAACAAGAAGCTGTTATTCAGTGATAATTTGTATTAGCCTCAAAAATCAACCAGATTTAACTTAGTTTTGAATTTTGCTTCTTTAAATGAGTGTTCTACCCATTTTTGTCATCATTTTAATGATACCCTGGTTTTCAAAATATGGTAAAAAATAATTCATAGCAAATATAAAAAATACTATTTAAAAGCATTTTTATCTTTCTTAAACTTTTTTTTATTTTTTTTATTTTTACTGCAATTACAACAACATCTTTAATTGTTAATAGTTAAATCTATAAGGATTGTTAGCAGACACAAATAATGTTTGTTTATTTATTTATTTATTTATTTTTGTTGTTTCATAACCAGGTTATTGGGGGTCACAGTGGATTGTTCAGATCACGGATACACCTTATCAACAACCGCGCTGTAGTCTTAAGTTATCAATACCCTTCATTGATCCGTGAGTCCTTTTCCCTCTTACCCAAGCATTTTTCTCACTCCTCTAAATAAGAAGTGGATTGGGGAGAGGGATTTTTTGTTGTTGGGAGGGTGGATTGTGCAATCTCTGACTTTCCCCCAGGGTCCTAAATCTCCCATGGGACAATTTAGTACTTGGAGTGCTGAGACTGCAAGCTTTTAGCCTCTCTTATCAAGGCCTGGCCTTGCTGACGTGCACGCCATACACACATACACATGCAGGTGTGCCCCACAGGTTCGTTGTAGATCTCCCAGATTGCATTAGGCCATTGACATTCCATCAAGTCCCTCAGAGAGCTCAGCTCAGCCTGGGAGCCAAAATGTTACAGATTTCTGCAGATCGCACAACGCATCTTTGTGGAAACAGTGGTATTGACATGGAGAAATATGTCTTACTGTAAAAAATACTGACTTGGAGAAATTATTATTACTGTAAGACATGCTGGACACTTGCAGTTCAGTTGGCTGATATCCAAGTATTGCTGTAGCTCTGAAGTACAATAAACGTACAATGAATGCACAAAAAAATGAGAAGTGTTGATATGTTTAAGTCAAGTAATGCTGATGTAGCCTCCCTGTGGCATATTGTGCATTTTCTGTTGCTTCGATCAATACAGAAGCTCTATAAAACAGAAAGAACTCTCAGTGCTTGGCCACAGTAATGTAATGCATGTAGTCCAATATATATATATATATATATATATATATATATATATATATATATATATATTATTAATTCCTAATTAAAAAATTATGCTACTATTACTAATAAACTTTATAAGAATAATTTATAATTTAATATAAAATAAAATAAAAATGTTTGTGTGTATAAATAAACAAACACACACACACACACACACACACACACACACACACGCACACACACATATTTTTGCACAAAACACTTTGACACTGACCAGGGGGCCACCCTACGTTTTTTTTTTTTTTTCTACGAATGTGTGTGCATGTCTGAAAATGAGTGGAGTGTTTAATTATGCTTGTGTGTACATGCATGTCTGTTGTATGATATGCAAACACATGATCATGGTTGTGGTTGAGTCAGATGACAATAATCTACTTCTCAAAGCCCACTTGAAGACAAGCAGGAAAAAAAACACGGCATCTCTTCTTCCCCTCCACCCTCAGTTCCAACACCTCTCCGCATTTCCCGTTTTTTCTTTCTCTCTCTTCTCTGTTTATACACCCATCTCTCTTGCTCATATTCTCCATTTCTGTTTCTCTCACTAGGTGCTCTCTCTCTCCGTCTGTTCTGCCACTGTTTATGTTCTTTCTTCCCTCTATCTTCTCTCTCTCTGCAGAAATGCTGAGGCGGCAGCAGCGCTCTGACTGAATTAAGATTGTATGATTGATGTGCAGCACTCTCAAACGAGAGCGAGAGAATGCAAAGGAAGCCGAAATGCAGGAGGGAAAGGAAGGAAGGCTGAAAGGGAAGGATAAAAGATAAGACGAGGAGGAGTGGAGAGAAAACAGGGTGGAATAAGCAACTTAAAGCTTTTTAATATACAGCAGAAAGACAGAGAGAAACATGCCGATGTCAAGGTGTGAAAGGTGCCAGAATTGATGTTTAAAGACCGAAGAAAAAAAGGAATATGTGGAAAGACTGAAGGAAAAATGGAGGAATGAGAGAGAAAGTGAAGTAGAGAGAGTGAGTGAAAAGGAGGCATGTCAAATTGACCGACAGACTGTAAATATGAAAATTGAGCAAAGGCGTTGTGACAGAAATGATGAGTGAATGTCTGTGGAAATAACCTGTAATACTCTATCTGAAAAATATAAATACACATACCCATGAGGCTCCTATCCTCATATACACTCACACATTTTCACAGGGTTGTTTGGAAGCTAAATGGGAGACCAAAGGCTAGTTGTCAAAAAAAATCTGCAGAACATACATTTATAGTGTTACAAAAATGATCAAAGAATCCAAAAAAAAATGTATATAATAGTTCCCACAAAAGTATTAATCAGCAAAATTGTGAACATTAATAATAATAATAATAATAATAATAATAATAATAATAATAATAATACATTTTTCTAAAACACCAAATCAGCATATCAATTTTGATGACACTAAAGACTGGAGTAATTATGCTGAAAATTCATCTTTACCATCACAGGAATAAATTACATTTTAAAATATATTAAAATAGAAAATAGTAACTTTATATTTATAGTAATAATATTTCACAATATTACAGTTTTACTTGACTTTGTACAAATATAAATAATAATAATAATAATAATAATAATAGTAATAATAATAATAGAAACAAAAGCCATTAAATCTTATGATCCCAAACTTTTTGAATGATAGCGTACATTTCAGTAGTGTAATATATGACCTTTTAGCTCATTAAATGAATTGGTTTGATAATTGTTTCATTGTCTAAATTTTGTTGAAAATCCTGTAACAGACTTTTGATAACTTACCCCACATAGTTCCTCACTAACTGTATCTTTGTTTCCTGAGCATTAATGGTACAAATGTTTTTCAACTTTTTTTGTTTTAAAAGTTGTGTGCTTATACAGAATTTGGGGTTTAAAATAAACCTGCCCTGCAGAAGATTTTCTGAAGATAAAATTGTGAAAGCAAGCCTGGGTATCTGCTATATTCATATTGAACATGAATCAGATTTAATATCCCTGCACATTAGAGCCACAATCACCCTGTTAACTAACCTTTAACACTTATGTAAGAGATGTAGAACAATACACAGGGTGAGATATTATTTTATCAATACAGGACAGAATAAGAATATTAAAGCACAAATATTTGTGGAGAAAAAGTCAAAGAACAAGGCAGGAGAGTCCTCATTTTCATTCTTACATAATATACAGCTTAATTTATTTCACAAGTACAACTACATTTTATTTCTGGAAAATGAGCAGGCAACATATTTATATTACAGTCAGATCATTGCTGTAAAGTAGAATGGCTTGAAATTGTGGTTGAAACCAAAGTATGTTTAGAGGATCCACTATATAAACTATATCAATATCACAGTATAACAACAAACAAGAACTCAACCAGAACAGATCAATATGGTCACCGGCAACAAACACATATATGTTTTAAATCACACAGGTGGATGGCATGTGCTGCTGTTTCTGTATGTATATGTGTGTGTGTGTGTGTGTGTGTGTGTGTGTGTGTGTGTGTGTGTGTGTGTGTGTGTGTGTGTGTGTTCAAGAAGTGGAATCTAGAGCAATGCTTAAAGGGATGGCTCCTGCAAAAGTTATTCTTATATATACATATTTTTGATTTGGTGAAGATATTTTGCAAACTGTTTTTGTTCATACAATTAAAACAACATTGCTTATTGGATATTTTTAGCAGTATATTTTGGATTTCATAGAAGAAAATCATACAGGTTGGGGATGACATGAGGGTGAATAAGTGGTGGCAGGATTTTTATTTTTAGGTAAGGTATCTTTTTAACATGTTTTAGATGTATTAGATCTGACTGCTTATATGATTGTGTTGGTATTGAGTGTAATGTTACTCTGGTTGCAGAATCAGGATCTTTCTGCATATTGCATCAGTGAAACATCCCTCATGTGTGTGCAGTTAGCAGCCAGCAGCCAGCTCGGTGGCTAACAAAGGTTTACTGCAATGAAAACCATTAAAGGGATCCATAATGGAGGAAGAATGCTATAGAGAGGGCGTTAGAGAGTGAGGGGAAATGAGAGAAGAGGGCACTAAGACAGTGGAGTAACGAACAAATTTCTGTGAATCAAGAGACACTTAAGACCCAAACGCAACAGCATGCTGAAGAATTTAGTGTCAGAAATAATAATAATAATAAAAAATTGAAAAAGTGTGCAACAGAGTGAAAGAAATTGGTTTCAAGGAGGAGAGGAGCAGACTCTTTAATCTGTCATGTATCTATTTTTAGTGTAGCGTATATGGAACAGGAGGGGGAATTCATAACTGAAGGCTTTTTAGCATGATGGATCACACACACACTCGCTTCAGGTCCCTCTGCAGGAAAAACAGAGCAATCGAAGACAAAAAGAAACAGAAAAAAAACAAATAACAAGTATGCTTACACATACAAGGAATTTGTCTTGGTGACAGAAGCTTCCAGTGCATAGACAAAATCACAGCGACAAGACACAGATAATAAAATAAAATAAGTGAACAAAATAAATATAAATAAAATTACATAATAGACAATTATGCCTAATGTTTATTGCTCTGTAGCGCCGTCCAGACGCAACAGTTCAAAGAGGAACTGTCCTGGATGTGAGGGATCCAGAGGGATTTTTCCAACTCTCTTCCTCACATGAGTACAGTTCTTGGAAAGTGGGAAAGGGAGTGCTGATGGCTCTCTGCAGTCCAGACTGTTCGCTGTAGTTTTCTGAGGTCTGATTTGGTAGCCGAGAAAATCCAGACAGTTATAGAAATGCAGAGGACAGACTCTATGATGGCGTAGTAGCACCTGGGGAAGTCTGAACTTCCTTGGCTGGCGAACGAAATAAAAAAGGCTCTCTCTTGGGCTTTTTTCACAGTGGAACCTATGTGAATGTCCCATTTTCAGTCCTGTGTGATGGTAGTACCTAAGAATGACAGCATGACTGCCACAGTACTCTTCAGAATATGGAGTGGGGGTAATGCTGAGGTGTTTCTTCTAAAGTCCACCATCATCTCCACTGTTTTGAGCATGTTTGACTCCATTACACCCAGCTCTTCGGCCTCCCTCGTCATCGTCATCGTCGATGAGGCTGATTACTCTGGTGTCATCTTCAAACTTCAGGAGCTTAACAGAGGGGTTTGTAGAGTTGCAGTCTTTCATGTACAGGTAGAAGAACAAACAAATGGAGGTCCAACAAGGGTCTTTCAGGTGGGCCAACACCAGTTTTTCAAATGACTTCATGACCACTGCTGTGAGATCAACAGGTCTGTAGTCATTAAGTCCTATGATTTGGGGTTTCTTTGGGATGGGGATGGTGCAGCATTTGAAGCAGCAGGGATCAGCAGAATTTGAAAAGTCCTTATTTGTCTGGTAGAGGAGAAGTTGTTCGTCCATTTTGTTGGGGAGAGAGCATAGATTCGCCAGATGGATACTAGGCAGCGCTGTTTTTAAGCCGCACTGTCTGAGCCTGTCCAACACGCCGGCTCGCTTCCCACGCTTGCGCATCTTGGAGTGCATGAGGAGGAAAGAAAAATGCAAAAATGGAGACAGGAAAATCACGGTGTGCCAAAGAAGAAAGAGATAATGGAAAAGCGAGGCGAGTAAGTCCTCTGTTGGCAAGACCCTGTGCTGAGTCTTTTGGATTCTTTCATTTAATTTGTAGGGTTGTTTGTTTTATTTCAGTTGAAATGTGTTCATCTCATCAGCTCCGTTTCCCCCTAAAGCACACTGTCAGCTCAAATCTAGAGCACAGAAACCACTCAAAAAACAAAACAAAACTACACGTCTATGTGTATTAAACGCATTAACTTACTTGCACCAAAAAGTCCCGTCAACTTTACAAGGTCAAATTTACAATGAGAATCTTACTGTGATTTGTTGCAGGGAGTGACGGAAGTGTTTGTGTATTTTCAGATTAAACACTTGCACACGCAAAC